>NC_058136.1:32829996-32860392 GCF_016433145.1 Gracilinanus agilis | reverse complement strand
CCCAACCCCCAGCTTCTCCCTCCTCCTCTCCCCTTTGGCTCTTTGTAATCTCATTATCAAATTGGCTGGCTCATTGCTGCTCCTAATTGTCAGGCCTTGCTTTTTCCAGCTCCAGTCTGGGAGATTCTCTCCTCCCTCTCTCCCTTCCCTCCCACTTCTCACGCAGCCACTTTCAGTATCGCCTTCCAACCTTGGTCTCTCACTGTCTCTGCTGGTCTCTTGTTATTTTTGTCCCACCTCTTGTCTTTGTTTCTCATCTATCTTTTTTTTTTAATTTTAAACCCTTAACTTCGGTGTATTGACTTATAGGTGGAAGAGTGGTAAGGGTAGGCAATGGGGGTCAAGTGACTTGCCCAGGGTCACACAGCTGGGAAGTGTCTGAGGTCAGATTTGAACCCAGGACCTCCTGTCTCTAGGCCTGGCTCTCAATCCACTGAGCTACCCAGCTGCCCCTCTCATCTATCTTTTGACTGACCTCCTTTGTGTTTCTCTTTGGCTACTTCTCTTTTTCTGTTTGTCTGCCTCTCTATCTGTCTCTACCACCTCTTTACCTCTGGGAACTCTCAGGATGGCACTTCCTCATTTTGCATGGCAGCCATGATCAGACGATGCTGGGAGTCCATCCTGAGATGAGGAAAATGATCTTCCTTTTAAAAGTCTTGTGAGCCCTCAGGAGATTATTTTCTGATGATTCCCCAAATCCCTTGGCATGGGCTAAAGAATCACAAACTTTGAGCATGTCAGCACTGGAAGATATCTTTGAGATTCAGTTCAATCTCTTCATTTTACAGTGGCAAAAATGGAGGTCCAGAGTGGGGCAGCCACTTTCCTAAGACTGCCCAGCAAGAGGGGATCAGAGTGGGTATGGTTAAAAGCCTGATCTGCCATTGTCTAGGCCAGTGTCCTCCTTTCTGGGGCATTTTCTCCACCTTAACATGAGAGATCCAAACAAGGGACTTACACAGAGAGCAGGCAAAAGCTGGAACGAGCTGGACATTTTGGCCCTGACCCAATCTCAGGACTGTAGTTATCTGTGATTATCAGGGTCACATCTAGAAATTGTACTTAATTCCTGACAAAAGGTCCCCAAAGGGCAGCTGGATAGAATAATTCCAGAACAAGAATAGACAAGAGGGGAAGGGGGAGGAAAGGAGATGGCACTGGGGATCTATGCCAGCTTGGGCAATGGCTCTCTAAGGTACATTAAGCTAGCACCAAAGAGGAAGAAGAGCAGTTTCCAAAAGAAAAAAAAGAGGAGGCTCTGTCCAATATTTGTGGGTTATTTTTAAAAAGTGAACATTTGTTCTGGGAAGACTAAAGAAGCTGAAGGGAGGAAGCTGAGAAACTGGGTGCTAGGGAGTCTGAAGGCATCTCCTCTCTCCCAGGAAGGTGTAGAGAAGTCAAAAAAAGGGAGATCAGTAGCCTGAGTTCTAAAGAGATACTGGGGAATTCTGATAGAAGATGGTATGTCTTCTTCCCTTCCCTCCTCTCTCCAGTTGCTATCAGAGAACCTTGCCAGAGCTTGACCCAAACCTAAACACTTATGAAACTGTGTCATTGAAGATTCCCTCAGGAGACTGAGGCTCCTTAAGAGGCCCTCTAGTCCAGGCCCTTGCCTTCAATCTAGACTATACAGAGTGGGCTATAGTGTCAAAGTGCATAAATCTTTAGAGCTTATACTTGGTTCTTCTCATTTCTGTGCTCAGATTAGATAAGGATAAGTTGGCTCTCTGGACTAGAGTGAGATAGCTCACCTTTCTGTGGGGCTATGGAGTTTGAAAACCCATGATATAGGAAAGGTGTTATCCTCATTTTACAGATGAAGACACTGAGGTTCAGAGAAATGAAATTCCTTCTTTAGGGTCATACAGCTAGTCAATTAGCAGTAGACTAGAGTACAAACCTATGTCTCTTTTTTTTGTTCTGCACTCCCCAATACCTTTATTAAGCAGTTATATTTTTATTTTTTAAATACATCCAATTAATGCCTTTACATCAAGTCATAGTATTATAGGCAGAGATCTGGAAAAATGCATGGAGGCTATCATTTCAAACCCTTCCATGCACAAATGAACAATTCCTTTGGACAAAGAAAAAGCAAAAAGCATTGCAAACAGTAACCACTCTTGATAATTATATGGAGTCCGTTGTCCTACTAGTCTCCCAGCTGCCATATTTGGCGAGGTGTGCTTCATTAGCTATTCTTCAGGACCTTCACTGGTTTTGCAGTTACTTAAGAGTTTGACTTCTTTTTAGCAATCTTTTCATTTGACTTGTATTTTTTATTTTCTTGGTTTTACTTATTTTGTTCTGCATCAGTTCATAGAAGTCTTCTGATCTTGTTCTGCATTCCTCATATTAGTCTTCTTTCATTTTTACTGCCCAGTCATGTTCCATTCCATTCATATACATAGTCTTTTTAGCCATTCCCCCATTCATGGTTCATAGACCCCCACTTCATTTCAGGGTAATTGCTCCTACAAAGAGTACTATATTTTAGTCAATATTGGACCTTTATTTCTGCCTTTGACTTTTTTTATAACCCTTACCTTCCACCTTAGAATTAATACTATTGGTTCCAAGGCAGAAGAGTGGCAAGGGCTAGGCAGTTTGGGTTCAGTGACTTGCCCAGGGTCACACATCTAGGAAGTGTCTGAGGCCAGATTTGAATCTCGGATTTCCCATCTCTAGGCCTGGCTCTCAATCCACTGAGCCCCCCCCCCCCACTCCCTTTGACTTCTTAGGCATACATGCCTAGTAGTTGACAGTTTAGTTATTTTTTCTTGCATGATTTCAAAATGATATCCAGGAAGGTTGGGCCATCCTCACCACAATATGAGCATTATATTCATGTGCCTGTCTTTCCAGAGTCCCTATGACACTGACTGAATTTTCCTCTCTTTCGTCATCTTTGTCAATTTACATGATATGAGGTTAAACTGCGGGGTTGTTTTAAGCATTTCTTTTACTTTTGCATATATTGCCAGGTGATCATTTATATTCTGTATTTCTTTGTTTGAATACACATTCCCCATGTCCTTTGACCATTTATTTATTAGAAATGCCTCTTGGTATTATATATTTGTGCCAATTCTCTAAATGTTTTGGATAACAGACTTTTATCACTGACATTTGCTGTGAATATTTTTCCTACTGTACTGTTTCTCTTTGAATTATGCCCTGATTGATTTTTTTGTGCAAAAGCTTTAAAATTTTACTTATTCAAAATTGTCTGTTTTCTCTTTTATGATGTACTCTATTCCTTGCTTGATTAGGAATTCTCCCCCTAGCCATAGCTATGAAAGGGACTTGATTTGTTCTCTTCTCTTTTAAAAAATTAAGTGACCTTTCATATTCAGGTTGGTATCCATTTGGGCCTTATTGTGGTGTATGATATAAGATATTGGCTTAAAGCTAATTTCTGCTAATTTGGAACTTTCCAAATTTCCCAGCAGTTCTTGTCAAACACGGTGCTCTCACTTAGGCTCTTGGATTTATCAAACACTGAAGAATGTTTTAAGTTGCTTTTATTTTTTGCTTATCAAGTTTATCTACTTTTCTGCTTTTTAAAAAAATTGCCAAATAATTTCATTGACTATTGCTTTATTACAGGGGTGGGCAACGTATGGCTCTCGAGCCATATCTGGCTCCACCTCCCAACCAGCCAGTCTGGGCAGAGCCCCAGGGTGTGCCCCAGGGGGCCCTTCAGCCCCAGCCCCATATTCCAGCGCCTTCCGCCTCCATCCTCCTCCTTTCGCAGGCGTTTATGGCTCTCATGGCCAAAAAGGTTGCCGACCGTTGCTTTATTAGATAGTTAGATAGGGCCAGCACAGACTATCCCCTTAATTTGTATTTGTCTCATCATTTCCTTTGAGATTATATAACTGGTTTTCTTCTAAATGAATTTCCCTGTGATTTTGTCTAGTTTTAAAAGTATCCCCTTAGTGCTTTGATTGGTATTAGTACTAAATCTGTAAACTACTTTAAGAGGTATTATTGTGTTTATTATATTATTAGCATGATCTAACCATGAGCAGTGAATACCTCTGGTGAAGAGTGCTTTGTAGTCATATTTATAAAAATCTTGTATATGTTTTGGTAGGCTAACTTCCAGACATTTTATTTACTTTGTAGTTATTTTGACTAGCATTATTATTATTCTTTACACCTGATGTAGATTATTATTCTTTTCACCTTGATGATGTAGAGGGATAGATTTTTTTCCTCCTGCTACTTTGCTGAAGCTGTTAACCATCTCACTTAGTTTCTTCACTGGTTCTCTGAAATTTCCTAAATACGTTCTCAGGTTATCTGCAAACCGGGATAATTTCAACTCCTCTTTGTCAAGATTTGTACCTTTGATTTTTTTTACCTTATAGCTCTAGATATTATTTCTGGAACTTTATCAAATGATAGTTGGGAGAGTGCACATAATGTCATTTCCCCTGCACCAACCTAAATTTAAAATGGACTAGTAGAACTGCAAGGATCTATAACTCAGGGGATTTGTGTCTTCCTGGATAACTGGGGTTTCCAGATACCTGACTGATCACTTTTAAATTTCAAAATAGTCCATTTGGTTAGTAATCCTTAAAAAACCCATATAACATACTTCCATATCTTGTTAAATAGAGGACACTGGAATGCTTGGGATCTTTGTTGGGAACACTAGCTATTTATTGTCCTGGGTGTAAAATCCGATGATTTGTGTGAGGGCTGTTTGTTGGGCTTTGTAAATTCGTATGTATACTTCTAAGGGGTTTTTTCTTTCTCCTCACCCACTCTCAGCTGTCACTTTCCATTTACTGTCAGTGTGGCTACCTGGAGCAGACAATCTTCCTCCTTCCAATCCATTGTTTCTTATTGGATATGGACTAAATGCCCAATAACCCAAGTTTATTAGAATTGTGTGTGAAAGGAAAGTAAATAGGCCCTCAGTGAGCATCTGGAGGGCTCACCTCTGAGTGAAGAGATGGAGTCTTCACTGTATGACCTTAGTGACTGATTTTTGGCTGATCCAAGATATGCTTTGCTCCCTAGCTCTTGGCCATGTTCCAGGTAAGTGAAGTCACCTGGATAGCTGAGGCCCAGTTCCAGAAGATATCCCCGGATAATGACCCTCCCTGCTGGTAACTAACCCATTGTTAAACTCCCTTTACCAGATTTCCTGCATTTTCTAAACACTTTTCCCTATAAATATTCCAGATTTTGGAGGTGGACTTTCTTTGCTGAGAAGGGATACAGCCTGCTGAGGTCTCTTTCTGATGTCTTTATTCTCTCTTCACCTGTCAGAGAAATTTGTGTCAGAGTGGGTAGCTGGCTTCACACATCACACAGTTCCCTTTTTCCTTTGGATTCTTTGGTCCTGTATCGCCTGTGGTCCCAAGTGAAAATAGATTTGCAGAGTCCGAGATGTCCCTGGAAAGGCCTGAGGCAGACAGAGGCATTCTAGGAACTTCCTTCTCTGAAATTGCTTTAAGACAGCTGTGAACATGAATACCTCAGTGAGGGGGCGGCCCATCCCCTGGAGAATCCCTCAGAGTTCTTTGCGGCACCTCGAGCCTCCAGAGGACTGTGAGGGAGCAGCACAGGGATGAGATGCATCACATGGAAGTGTCACCAACCCCCACCCCAGCCACTGGCACCTTGGTGTGCCTGAGACTAGTTACAACTATGGCTTGGGGCAAGAACTGTATAGCAAACAACTCCAAAATGCTCATTTCTCTTCTTTGTCTGCCCGCCCTCAGCCCTCTTGAATGTAGGCAAGGTGTGCTTATTTGGCACCAGCACCCAGTGAATAGGGAGTGGACGCCTATGTTTGGGGCCATGCTTGCCATTTGAACATTCAATCTGGCAAACTGTGTTCATTGATCACGGAGGACTAAGCTCTGTGAACATACAGACAAAAATGGAGCCACTCTGTTGATTGATCCCTGAGAATCTTTGAACTCCCATGAGCTCATGCTATGTACTACAAAGAGTGGAATGTTTCCAGCCCAGGAACCCCTCCATGGGCCGAGGCAGCCCTGGATATTATCATGGACATCCCTGGAGAGGTATCGGGGAGTGGTGTCAGTCAGAAGTTCCTTGGCCTCCATGTTAGAGGGGCCACCACTCTCTGCTTTGCTCTGCTCTAAAATAGATCTTTCATCCTCATCCCCACCCTTATGCTCTCCCTCACCTGCATTTAGATAGCACTTTGGTCTTGAAGCACCTTACAGATATGATCTCATTCAGTATTCATGATATCTTGGGGAGATGGGTGCTATTACCACCTCCATTTTACAGATGAGAAAACAGAGGCAGATAGAGGTTCTGTGACTTGCCCAGGGTCATACCACCAGAAAGTATCTCAAGCTGGATTTTAGCCAAGTCTTCTTGACTGCAGGTCAGCTGCTGTATTCAATCTGGTGCCACCTGGTGACCTCTGGGATGCTAAGCCAAGGTCCCAAGGTTTTTCCATGACTTCCTATTCATTTTAGTTTGGCAAACAGTTGGCCAACTGTTCCCTTGTGAAGAGCGTGATCCCAGGCCTTTGGCTCCAAATCCAGCACACACACTTTTTACAATCCCTGACTTCTTCGAGCTTCCAGTCCAGTAGGAGGATATGCCACATAGATATAAATATCCATGAGAAGTATGTCAGAGAGATATGATCTGAATGCCAGATAAGGTCCCAGAGTGGGAAGGTGGCCATACCCTTAAGACATTAGGGAAGGCTTCCTGGAGGAAGTGCTCTTTCATTTAGATTTAAACATTTTGGTTGTAATCGAAAGAGAAGGGGCACAGAACGAAAGAATGAAACCCAGAAGCTACATAGTACAGAAAAGATCATGTGATCATTGCTCCAGAGCTGGAAAAGACGGAGACCATCTAGTCCAACTCGCTCCTTGTACAGATGGGAGAATGGAATTCCACAAGAGTTAAGTGACTTGCTCAGGGTCACATAGCTAGTAAGAATCCAAGGCAGGCTTTGAACCCAGACCCTATAACTCCAAAATTAATCTTCCTTCCACTTGTGCCCTATTGCCTCCTTCCATAGTATATCATTTAATGCCAGCATGCCATGGGGAAAGTCCTTGACACTCCAAAAGCAAGATTGGGGACAGTAGGCCACAAAAACGCTGGCTACTGCTGTAGCAAGTTAGAAGGCTGCTTGGTTAAGTGACATTTGCAGGAGGTACTGGGGATGCCTTCTCCTCCTGAATTCTCCCTCCTTTCTAGGTTGTCATGGTATTGCTTTCCCCAGGTTCTTCTCAGTCTCTTTTGGTGGATCTCTACCTAGGCCATGCACACTAACTGTAGGTGTTTTCCCCTGGCTGGTTCCTGGAGCCTCCCTCTATAATATCTCAATTGATAATCTCATTAGCTCCCATAGGTCAGTTCTCATCTCTATGCAGGGGATCCCCAGATCTACATATCCAGCCTTAGTCTCTTGAACTCTAGTCTTCTGTGACAAATTGCCTTTTGGGCATCTTAAACTCCACATGTCAAAAACAAAACTCCTCCCTCCTCCCTCAGCCTTCCCCTTTCACTGGCGAAGGCACCACTATCCTCCCAGTCACCCAGGTTCAGCATCTGGGAATCAGCCTCCATTTCTCCTTCTCTCTCACCCCATAGATCCAACCCCTTGCCAGATCCTGAAACCTTTTTTCTGCCTTCACAATGCCTTTCATATATGTCCTCTTCTTTCTCTTCACATGGCTGCCACTCTAGTTCAGGCCCTCATCACCTCTCACCTGGACTGTTACCTCCTAATTGGTCTCTCTGCCTCTAGTTTCTTCCCACTCAGTTTCCAGCTATGGCCCCCTTCCCCATTTACTAATACCCAGTAGTTCCTGATTGGCTCCAGGACATTCAAAACTCTTCACAACTTTGTCCCTTCCTACTTCCCCCATCTTTTTACACTCTACCACCCTCCATGAACTATAGGATCCAGACATCTTGGCCTAGTTGGACAATGAGGTGGTACAGTCCTTACCCTCAAGAGACCCATAGTCCAGTGGGAAGACAACACGAAGACAACTATATTCAAATAAGTTAGATATAGGACAAGGTGGGAATAATGAGCAGAGGGAAGGCACTGGCATGAAAAGGATTAAGAAAGGCTTTTTGGAGAAGATGGAAAGTTGGGTGCGACTTGAAGAAACCAAGGGAAGCTAGTAGGTAGAGATGAGGAGGAAGAGCATTCCAGGCATGGGAGACAGATTAGTGATTGATCATCTAGTCTAATTTCTCTCATTCCACCAAGGATGTAGCTGAGCTTCAGAGAAGGTCAGAGATTGGCCCAGAGAAGGTCCCAGAATGAGCTCTTGGCAGAGTTGGAACTAGAGCCCAGGTCTCATGGTTTCCCTCTCCCAGTTGAAGACTTTCTTTTTGTTTATTCAATACTACGTAGGCCAACCAGGGCATTGTGACAAGGGGAGCATAGTTACTGAGTCTTTACCACATCCCGACACTGTCACAGAAACTGTGCTCCCAAAGGCTGTCCCAAAAGTTTGCCACAGATAGAAATCAGGCAAGAGAGCAAATCCATGCATGGATGCAGTCCATGCTGACTCAAGGGCTTAAATGCTTTCTCAATCCAACAGAGAGCCAGGACCAAGTAGCAGCCGAAGTACCAGATTTGGATTGTGGCTTGCCCTCAGGCTTCAGATTCTACCCCTGATCCTAACTAGTTGTATTGCCTCCCTCTTCATCTCAGTTTCCTCATCTATGCAATAGGACTAATAATTCTGATGGTGCATATCTCCCAGGGTCCTTGTAAGGACCACAAGAGATAATGCAGTATGCAAAGTGCTTTGCAATCTCCAAAATGTTATGATCTTTGAGGACTCATCCGATAGCCCCCTTATTACCAAATAGCAGGACTAAGACCCTATACAAAGCCCCATTGAGCTGATCTGGGGGGAGATGGCAGTGCTTATACAGTTCAACAAAGGGCTTTCCCTAAAACAATCTTAGGAGCCAATTACCCAACAGATCATTATCCCCCTTTGATTCAGTAGAATGTGTGTACCTTCAGGGCAGGGACAGTGCCTGACACATAGGAGGAAGGGAATAAATGCTTGTTGATTGATTGGTTGATAGATGAGGGCATTGAGCCTTGGAGCAGTGATGTGTCCAAAGGTCATGTGGGCTGCAAATGTCAGAGGTTGGAGATCCAGATCTCTTGATCTGTTTAAGGCTCTTGCTGTGTCAGTATCTAGAAGACATAGTCAGTAGTGGGCACTAGCTCTCCAGACCAGATCTAACCTGAGGAGATCTAGAACAGAGGAACACACGACCCGATCATGTCCGATGGCTTCCCTATAAGATGCCCCCCAAAAGGGCAGAATTTAGCAGATAGATGAGATTTTGGTCTTGTTGTGGACAGCCCCATTTGCTAGAGTTTCCCTAACATGGGCATTCTGTAGGGATATAGGGTACAGGGAGTAGCCGATTGGTTATTGGCTCCCCGCCCCTTTGTCATTGGACAGCCTCCAACAGGTAAGAGCACAGAGACAATAAAGCTAGATGGAACAAAGCCTTTCAGACCTTGGAGTGGGCTTTCACTCAGCACCTCCAGGCTGGTGACCCTCTGTTAAATGTCTATTATAATGGGATGGCTCAGGGACACCTGGGAAACCTTGACTTTCATTGTTCTGAAAATGCCTATTGTTTCTTGCTCTGGTCCTCTTGAGCACACAATAGATACTTGCTGATTGATAGGCTTTCTTTAATTTCTCAGACTAGATGCAACGGAGCCATCTGAGCAAACATCCCAAGGGACTGGCCAGTGGCACAGCTAAAAATACCTGCCAGGGTGGGTGACTGGAAGCCAAATGCTTTTGTTCAGGCTGTCCAGCTCTATCCCCTATGTGGGGTATCCTAGCAGCTAACGTTTAAGTGTCGCAGCCATGCTCAGCTCTTTCTTTCTTGTTTTGTCCTCGGAGGCCTGCCTCCCTGGCATGTTCCTTATAGCCCAACATAGACTTAGTTGTTGATTTGAAGTCAGGGCTTGCTATAAGCTGTGCTTGTTCCTGGGAAAGAAGTTTGGGGGATGGACCTGAATATCTGCCTTCACTAAAGCCTCCTCTGATGCCTCATCATGATGGGGAACTAGAATGGACTATGGCAGTCACCTGGTCTAACTAGCTCATTTTACAGAGGAGGAACTTGAGGCCCAGAAAGATAAGGGTTTGGGGAATCAGAGATTTGGAGCTAGAAGAAGTGGTAGAAGTTATCATCCCAAATTCCCTCATCTTTTGGATGAGAAAGTTGCCAGAAGTTTGGCAACTTGCCTGGGATCACACAGGTAGGAACCTAAAGCTCTTTTCATGGCATCATGTTGCCATAATATTGTCCTGTATGGGCCAGTGATGACTACAGGCTTTCCATTTAAGTATCAGTCTCTCTAAGTGAGGGAAAAGTTCATCACCCACCACTCAGCTAATGACCCAACCAACAGGGAACAGATCTTTTTCTTGGTCCTAGTGGTTCACAAAATGGTCTCCCTGGGCACTGGAATGCTCTGCCTTGGGTCACCAGAGAAATCTATAGGGTCCTGGGCTTTTTGCAGTATTAAAGTGAGATGATAACTTGGGGACTCTAAGGTAATAAACAGAGAGTAGAGAGACCCTTCCAGGGGCTCTTCTGGAACATCACGCAGAACTTAGAGGAGCAAAGTGAGTGCCAGAGCCTTGCCTACATCCCTTCCAAGACCCATCAAGAGAGAAGAGCCCCAGGCCTATCTCTGCTCACATCGAAGCCCCATAATATCTCTTCCATTCCACTGGCACAGGGATGAGAGTGGTTCAGTTTGGTTAAAAAGACAGCCATCACGTGCTCCTTCTACACAAGGCTCCATGCTGGGTGCTGAGGGGGTGCAGGAGAACAATAATCAATAAGGCCTAATTTCTGCTTTCAAGGAGGTTACAATCCACCAAGGAAGAGATTTCACAAATAGCTGTAATCTGGAGTGAATCAGACCAAGTGCCCAGGTGAGGTGGTGAGCAAAGTTCAATGAGGAGTTTGCAGGAAGGAGAGAACATTTCCAAAATGGAGAAGGTGGCCTTTCAGCTGGACTTTGCAAGATGGCTATTGCTGTAGCAGGTAGATATAGGAAAAAGGCATCCAAGGAGCAGGGGGCTGTGGAGGAAGGAAAGCAAGGGATGGATTGAAGGAGTAGTGGCTGCTTCCGTTTGGCTGGGCCCTTGGTGAAGGGCAGTAGTGGGAGATAATGTTGGAAATATGTTGGCTGGAGCCAGATGGTGAAGGGCATGAAGGCCAGGCTAAAGAGTTTTGACTTTAGCTGGATCAAAAGGGTTTAAAACTTAAAAGAGACAAAGAGAGAGGAAACTGCAAACATTATTCTGTCTCAGCTGATACCACAGAGAGCAGCTCTAGCTGTGGGAAAAGAATGGCAGAAGAAGGGATTAACAGTTGAGGGAAGACAGTGAGCAAGGGAGAAATGACAGTAAAATGGGGGGCCTTGGATAATTCTAAACTATGAGTAAAAATCCTCAAAAGATGAACTAAGGCTCCTAATGCATGGAGAGGGATGATCCTTGTGGTTGGACTATGGTTCTGCCAGGGTGTTTTTTATTCAAAGGAAGAGCGATAGGTAAAAGGCATGATGATGTTGTTATTGTGACACATCTGACTCTTCCTGACTTTCTTTGGGATTTTCTTAGCAAAGATGCTGGAGCAGTTTGCCATTTTCTTCTCCAGCTCATTTTACATAGGAGGAAACTGAGGCAAACAGGTTTGAGTGACTTGCCCAGGGTCACCCAGCTAGGAAGTGTTTGAGACCGGATTTGAACTCAGGAAGATGGGTCTAACTGCCCCCAGGCCTAGTGCTCTGTCCACTGCACCACCTTACTGCCCCCAAAAAGGGACCCAAAAGGGATTTTCCCTTCTATGCCCTTGTGTTTATCTCCTTCTGTTGAATAGATATATTATCTTGTCTGCTTGATGTGCAGTCTTTTTGAGAGGAGGAAATGGTTGGGAGCCAAGAGACCTGGGTTCTAGTCTTGACTCTGTTCAGACTTGCTGTAGTTCTTGCCAAGTCCTTTTTGTTCTCTGTTAAATGAGGGGGTCGATCTATCCCTGAGGTCCCTCTGATCTCAGTATGGCATCCTGAGCAAGGCTAATCTCTCTTCTATATGGCAGCCCCTCATATAGCGGAAGATAGCAGTGATGTCCCCCCTCCCCTTTCCCCATTCTTCTCCAGAATAAACATTTAGTGCTATGCATGAAAGGTTATGTGATGCATGGGGACTGGCCATAATGGTGAGTAGTTGCCATAAATGACTATAATTTGTATTACTTTTGCATAGCCAGGCCAACTTTTTGCAGTTTTCTCATCACTTTGTTAGCTCTCTCTGGGGAAGAGCACTGGCCCTGGGGTCAGTGGAACCCCCTGCTCACGCACACTCCCATGCTCTTTTCCTGGCCCTCTGTTGAAGCAGGACTAGGACCACATCACAGAGACTTGATTTGAAGCCTAGAAACAGATGGCTTCTGTGGCTTTCACTGGGGCCATTATAGTGTCCGTGGTCCACACTTGGGTTCAGATAGTACCCTGAGCTCCCTGGGCTTAGCATGTAGCCAATAAGGCAGCCAGATATTGTTGGTGCCAGTAAATTACTAAGCTTTGGAAGGAAATGGAGCAGGGCAGGTGAGACCTATCCCCTTGCATCCTCCCAGTGTACCCACAAATTGTGACTTACCTTCTACGAATTCAAAGTTGGACCTGACATCTACCTGGTAGTGGTGTTGTGGGAGAGCTTGATATTATCTGGTTCGGGAGGATGCCCTCTTTTTTTCTTTTTTTAAAATATTTTATTTTTTTAGAAAAATTTTCCATGGTTGCAGGATTCTTGTTTTTACTTTCCCCTTCATCCCCATTTACCACACCCCCATATCCAACACGCATTTCCACTGGTTTTAAGCTGGGTGATCAATCAAGACTTATTTACATATTATTGATAGTTGCATTTGTGTGGTCATTTAGTGTCTTCATCCCCAACCATGCTCCCATGAACCCATGTGTTCAAGCAGTTGTTTTTCTTCTGTGTTTCCACTCCTGCAGTTCTTCCTCTGAATGTGGGTAGCATTCTTTTCCATAAATACCTCATAATTGTCCTGGGTCATTGCATTACTGCTAGTACAGAAGTCCATTACATTTGATTTTACCACAGTGTATCAGCCTCTGTGTACATTGTTCTTCTGGCTCTGCTCCTTTTGCTCTGCATCAATTCCTGGAGGTCTTTCCAGTTCACATGGAATTCCTCCAGTTTATTATTCCTTTGAGCACAATAGTATTCCATCACCAGCATATACCACAGTTTGTTCAGCCATTCCCCAATTGAAGGGCATCCCTGTGTTTTCCAGTTTTTTGCCACCACAAAAAGTGTGGCTATAAATATTTTTGTACAAGTCTGTTTACCTATGATCTCTTTGGGGTACAAACCCAGCAATGCTATGGCTGGATTGAAAGGTAGGCAGTCTTTTAGAGCTCTTTGGGCATAGTTCCAAATTGCCATCCAGAATGGTTGGATCAGTTCACAACTCTACCACTAATGCCCCAATTTTGCCACATCCCCCCCAACATTCATTACTCTCCTCTGCTATCGTTTTAACCAATCTGCTAGGTGTGAGGTGGTACCTCAGAGTTGTTTTGATTTGCATTTCTCTAATTATTAGATATTTAGAACACTTTCTCATGTGCTTATTGATACTTTTGGTTTCTTTATCTGAAAACTGCCTATGCATGTCCCTTGCCCATTTATCAAAATGGGAATGGCTTGGTTTTTTATACAATTGATTTAGCTCCTTATATATTTGAGTAATTAGACCTCTGTCAGAGTTTTTTGTTATAAAGATTTTTTCCCAGTTTCTTGTTTCCCTTCTGATTTTGGTTGCATTGTTTTGGTTTGTACAAAAGCTTTTTAGTTTGATATAATCAAAATCATTTATTTTATATTTTGTAATTTTTTTAACTCTTGCTTGGTGTTAAAAATTTCCGTTTCCCATAGATCTGACAGGTATACTATTCTATGTTCACCTAATTTTCTTATAGTTTCCTTCTTTATATTCAAGTCATTGGCCCACTCTGAATTTATCTTGGTGTAGGGTGTGAGATGTTGATCTAAACCTAATCTCTCCCATATTGTTTTCCAATTTTCCCAACAGTTTTTGTCAAATAGTGGATTTGTGTCCCAAAATTTGGGCTCTTTGGGTTTCTCATACAATGTCTTCCTGATGTCACTTACCACAAGTCTATTCCACTGATCCTCCCTTCTGTCTCTTAGCCAGTATCATATTGTTTTGATGACCACTGCTTTATAGTATAGTATAGTTTAATATCTGGTACTGCTAGGCCACCTTCCTTCACGTTTTTTTTTCATTATTTCTCTTGATATTCTTGATCTTTTGTTCTTCCAAATGAACTTTGTTATAGTTTTTTCTAAAGTTTTTTTTGTAGTTTGATAGGTATGGCACTAAATAGGTAAATTAATTTGGGTAGAATGGTCATTTTTATTATGTTAGCTCATCCTACCCATGAGCAATCAATGTTTTTACAATTGTTTAGATCTAGTTTTAATTGTTTGGAAAGTGTTTTGTAGTTGTTTTCATATAATTCCTGAGTTTGTTTTGGCAGATATTTATATTGTTTAGGGTGATTTTAAATGGTGTTTCTCTTTCTACTTCTTGCTGCTGTGATGTGTTGGAGATATATAGAAATGCTGATGATTTATGTGCATTTATTATGTATCCTGCAACTTTGCTAAAGTTGTTGATTATTTCTACTAGCTTTTTAGTTGATTCTCTAGGATTTTTTAAGTAGACCATCATATCATCTGCAAAGAGTGATATCTTAGTCTCCTCATTGCCTATTTTAATACCTTCAATTACTTTTTCTTCTCTAATTGCTACTGCTAGTGTCTCTAGTACAATGTTAAATAATAGAGGTGATAGTGGGCATCCTTGTTTCACTCCTGATCTTATTGGAAAGGCTTCTAATTTATCCCCATTGCATATGATGCTTGTTGATGGTTTTAGATATATACTGTTTATTATTTTTAGGAAAGGTCCTTCTATTCCTATACTTTCTAGTGTTTTCAATAGCAATGGATGTCATATTTTGTCAAAGGCTTTTTCAGCATCTATTGATATAATCATGTGGTCTTTGTTGGTTTGCTTGTTCATATGGTCAATTATGTGAATGGTTTTCCTGATTTCCTTGCATTCCTGGTATAAATCCCACCTAATCATAATGAATAACCCTCATGATCACTTGCTGGAGTCTTTTTGCTAGTATTCTGTTTAAGATTTTTGCATCTATGTTCATTAAGGAGATTGGTCTGTAATTTTCTTTCTGTTTTTGATCTACCTGACTTTGGGATCAGTACCATATTTGTGTCATAAAAGGAATTTGGTAGAACTCCTTCTTTGCTTATTATGTCAGATAGTTTATATAGTATTGGAATTAGTCGTTCTTTGAAGGTTTGATAGAATTCACTTGTCAATCCATCAGGCCCTGGTGATTTTTTCTTAGGGAGTTCTTTGATGGCTTGTTCAATTTCTTTTTCTGATATAGGATTATTTAAGTATTCTATTTCTTCTACTGTTAACCTACACAATTTATATTTTTGTAAATATTCATCCATCTCACCTAGATTACTATATTTATTGCCATATAATTGCACAAAATAGTTTTTAATTCTTTCCTTGATTTCTTCTTCATTAGAGGTGAGGTCTCCTTTTTCATCTTTCATACTGATGATTTGGATTTCTTCTTTCCTTTTTTAAATTAGATTGACCAGTACTTTGTCAATTTTGTTTGTTTTTTCAAAGTACCAGCTTCTAGTCTTATTTATTAATTCAATAGTTCTTTTACTTTCAATTTTATTGATTTCTCCTTTAATTTTTGTAATGTCTAATTGGGTCTTTAGCTGCATATTTTTAATTTGTTCCCTTTCTAGTTTTTTAATTTGCATGCCCAATTCATTGATCTTTGCCCTCTCTAATATATGCTTTCAAGGATATAAATTTCCCCCCGAGTACTGCCTTAGCTGCATCCCACAGAGTTTGGTAGGATGTTTCATCATTGTCATTCTCTTCAATGAAATTATTGATCGTTTCTATGATTTCTTCTTTAACTAACTGGTTTTGGAGAATCATATTATTTAATTTCCAATTAGTTTTTGATTTACCTGTCCAGGTGCCCTTACTAATTATTATTTTTATTGCATTATGATCTAAGAAGGTTACATTTATTATTTCTGCTCTCTTGCATTTGTTTGTGATGTTTCTATGCCCTATTACATGGTCAATCTTTGTGAATGTACCATGTGCAACTGAAAAGAAGGTGTATTCCTTTTTGTCCCTATTTATTTTTCTCCACATATCTATTAAATCTAATTTTTCTAGGATTTCATTTACCTCTCTTATCTCTTTCTTATTTATTTTTTTGGTTTGATTTATCTATATCTTAAAGAGGAATATTTAGATCTCCCACTAGTATGGTTTTACTATCTATTTCCTTCTTGACAGCTGCCAGGTTTTCCGTTAGGAATTTGGATGCTATACTGTTTGGTGCATACACGTTGAGCACTGTTATTTCCTCATTATCTATACTGCCTTTTATCAGGATGTAATTACCTTCCCTGTCTCTTTTAATCATATCTATTTTTACTTTGGCTTTGTCAGAGATCATGATCTCCTCTCCTGCCTTCTTTTCCTCATTTGAAGCACAAAAGATTTTGCTCCAGCCCTTCACCTTAAACCTGTTTATGTCCACCCACCTCATATGTGTTTCTGGTAGATAACATATGGTAGAATTTTGGTTTCTAATCCACTCTGCTATTTGCTTCCATTTTATGGGTGAGTTCATTGCATTCGCATTCAGAGTTATAATTATCAGTTGTGTATTCCCCAACATTTTGGTATCCTCTCCTAGTTCTACCCCTTCTTCTTACACTATTTCCTTTTTTTTAAACCCTTAACTTCTCTGTATTGGCTCCTAGGTGGAAGAGTGGTAAGGGTGGGCAATGGGGGTCAAGTGACTTGCCCATGGTCACACAGCTTGGAAGTGTCTGAGGCCGGATTTGAACCTAGGACCTCCCATCTCTAGGCCTGACTCTCAATCCACTGAGCTACCCAGCTGCCCCCCCTTAATTTCCTTTTAAACCACTGATTTGTTTTAAACCAGTAACCCTTGTCTCCTCCCTTGATTTACTTCCCTTTCTACCCCCTCCCTTATTATTCCTCTCTTTTTATTTTTTAAGGCCTAATGAATTCCCTCCCCCTTCTCCTCTCCTCCCTTTTTTGACCTCCCCACTCCCCTGCTCCCCTTGGTTAATCCCTTCTGACTTTCTCTGTAGGGTTAGATAGAATTTTTCCCAATGGATATAGCTACTCTTCCCTCTCAGGATTAATTCCATGGAGAGTAAGGTTTAAATATTACCTCTTAATGCTCTCTTCCTCTTCTTATTATTATAATTTTCATCCCCTCCCCTTCCCATGCTCTCTTTGTATGGTATAGAATATCCTATTTTTCTTATTCATTCAAGTTTCTCTTGGTGCCATCTACTATTCATACTCCTCTTTTTTCCCCACCCTGTCTCATCTTAGACCATTTAGAGCTCCAACCTCTCCCTAGAAGAATAATTCTTCTAATTACTATAGTAGTGAATACAGTTTTTGAAAATTACACATAACCTTTCTCCATATAGGAATACAAATAATTTGATCTTATTAAAGCCCTTAAAGAGGCAAATTTAAAAATAAGAGTTTTCTTTCTTTCCCTTCTGTTTCTTATTTACCTTTTCATGTTTCTCTTTGTTTTTGTGGTTGGATATAGAACTTTCCATTTAGTCCTGGTCTTTTCTGTGCAAATACTTGGAAATCTTCTATCTTGTTGAATGCCCAAACTTTCCCCTGGAAGTATATAGTCAGTTTTGATGGATAGTTTATCCTTGGTTGTAGACCCAATTCTCTTGCCTTTCTGAATATCATATTCCAAGCCTTGTGGTCTTTAATGTGGAGGCTGCCAGATCCTGTGTGATCCTGATTGGTGCTCCTTGATATCTGAATTGTCTCTTTCTGGCTTCTTGTAAAATTTTTTCTTTTACTTGGAAGCTCTTGAATTTGCTATTATATTCCTGGGGGCGTTGTCTTTTCAGGGTTTAGTGTAGAGAGTGAACTATGGTTTCTTTCAATGTCTATATTGCCCTCTTGTTGTAGAACTTCAGGGCAGTTTTGCTGGATAATTTCTTTTAGTATGGAGTCCAAATTTCTATTAGTTTTTGCTTTTTCAGGAAGACCAAAGATTCTCAAATTGTCTCTTACAGACCTGTTTTCTTGGTCTATTAACTTCTCGTTGAGATATTTCATGTTTCCTTCTATTTTGTCAGTCTTTTGACTTTGCTTTATTAATTCTTGTTGTGTTGTGAGATCATTGGCTTCTAATTGCCCAATTCTAGCCTTTAGAGACTGGTTTTTGGCTAAAATCTTTTGGTTTTCCTTTTCAATCTGGTCTATCTGGTTCTTCAAGGCTTCCAGGTGGTCATTTCTGGTCTTCAATTTGCTTATCAATTCATTTGATTTCAGAGCCTCACTTTCCAATTGCAAAATTCTACCTTTTAATCTGTTATTTTCTTGCCAGATCTCTTTCATCTTTCTCATAATGTGAGATTTGAACTCTTCAAGATCTTGTAACCCATTTTCATTTTTTTGGGAAGGTATGGATGTCTTTAATTGTTTTTCCTCCTCTGTTTTCTGGGTTTATTCTGTGCAGAAGTTATCAAGTGTTAGAGTTTTTTTCTTGGTCTTCTTGTTTATTTCTTGGGCTTTGCTTGGCATCATTGTGGTTTATCCACCAGAAGGCTGAGTAAGGCAGTCTGATTCTTGTTGTATGGAGTTAGGGAGCAATTTTTGCCTGAGGCTACTTTGTGAATCTCCTGGCTTCTCTGCGGACCCTCCTGGGGTCTCTGGTCTAGCTGTTTTCAGGGTTGAGCCCCCATTTTCCTAGCCAGCTGCCCAGACCCAGAACTTGGCCCACATTTGCTCCTCTTCCTAGGTTTTCCCCTGAGTCTGAGTGCACTGGGCGCTGCTGCTGCCTCTCTCAGCCCCACTCCCATGTCCAAGGTCTGAGTTTTCTAGCTGCCTGGGATCTCAGGTCTTGCTGCTCTCAGGGGCAAGCTCCTAGTAGTGCCAGATAGCTGCCAAAGGGCTAGACTTTGTGTCCCCGCTCACTCTAACTCTGGAACGCAGCCTCTGACTCTGGTACTGTGTGTGGGGTGGGGGAGGGGTGATCCGCTCACGTTTTGATGGGAGCTATTTCCCCCCCTTATAGAGTGGAAGTGCCCAAATCCCACGTACCTTCGATACTGCACCCTATTGTGGGATCCCTTCTTTTATCTGGATTTTGTTTTCTTGTTCTTTGGGTATACTCTATATCCATTGGTAAGGAGAGAAAGTCATCCTACCTCTACTCTGCCACCATCTTAACCCGGAAGTCCCTTGGGAGGGCACCCTCTTAAAGAATGACCAGGCTCCAAAGAATCTTTAAAAATAGAGGAATTTGTTGAGTGAATGGCTGGGAGGCAGGTGCAGCTGAAGTCTGCCTCCCTGAGAAGGGTTCCAAGATATATATACCTTAAAGGAACTATGTGACCTGGAAAGGAAGGCAGGAAGGGGGAAAACCAAGGAGGATTAGGGGACATTCTAGTGTGAGGTGTCTTGATGTTGGGGACAGAGGCACAGGTAGATGTCATTTATGACCTCCTGATCATAAAGGTGGGGGAGTTGCCATCTCGGAGACCCTAGAGACCTTGAGGTGCAAACAGAACGTATACATTTGTGCTAAAATTCGTACTGTAAAACCAGGCTAAATGCAGCTACAACAGAAGGCAGAGAATCCTTTGTTTATTTCATTGTCTCTTTGGTTGCACTGGGGCCAGCTTTCTTTACCACTAGCATTCCTGGGGTCCAGGTTCATAGAATTCTTCACATATTCTTTCTGACATTGGTTTTCTCTAGACACTTGGGATGACCAGAGGATCCTGTACTGCTATTCCAGTAGGATTGGGACTAGGCTGTGATTTCTTTATTCCAGAGAACTCCCAGTTGAGAGAGTGCCTTATACAAATGCGGGTCAGCACCTTCTCTAAAATTTAGAATCTCAAGAGATTTGGCTAGAATAGAAGAAGTTAAGTGACTTGCCCAAGGTCTGAAGTAAGGAAACTGGAATAAACTAATTGGACTAAGTTAAATAAACACAGGGAAACTAGGAATAACTAAATAAATGAACACAGGTAACAACACAGAGCTGGGGAATAGCTCGGGTAACAGATAGATGGATAACAACCAGGGAAACAGCTTGGATTCACAGTGGGTTCTTATTTGTCAACCTGGGTATCTGGGAAAGGACTGGACAAGGAAAGAGTATAGTAACTGAGATATTTAATAATTATTGGGATAGGTAAGGAAGGGGTATAGGTAAACCGACTCTAAGGTCTATGGGTCTCTCAGGAGTATAGGGATGGATAAAATGTACACTATCTGTCATCAGACTGCTTGTTAGCAAGGTCTTGCTGAAAGTAAGAGATCTCACATAGAGTCCAATGGAGATGTTCTTCAAAGCTGATCATAGGAGACTTGAAATACAGCTAAATAATTCAAAGTCAGGAGAGGGAGAAGGGATGGTCTCTCTGTCCACCACAAAGAGCCAAAACCCACTTCTCAACTTTGCTCCTTCACTGGGATGCTTGATTGAAGATGGTACTCAATCCAAAATCCAGGGAAACAGCTTCAGAGATTGTCTGTCTCACCAAGTCCTGCCAGTAGACTTTCAGATTTCAAGTCTTCAGTGTCAGGTTCAAACTGTCACTGCCTCTCCTCTTTCAAAGTTCTGGAATCCCCTTGTCAATCAGTCTGCCCTGCTATATTAAAATCCTATATTCCTACAACAGGTCATACAACCAATCTATGTCTGAGGTAAGATTTGAATGCAGGCCTTCTTGGCTCCAAGGACAGCTGTCTAGTTATGACATAATCATCCATGCTTGCCGGAGATTCCACAGATGAGGAAACTGTGGAAATGACTTATGCAGAGGTGTATGAGGCACGATTGGAACCCAGGTCCTTGGAGGCATCATGGTACAGTGAAAAGAGGGCCATTCATGTAATAGGCACTTATTAGGTACTTCCTGGGTGCCACATGCTGTCAGGCAAAAAAATGAAATAGCTGAGATCTGACCTCAAGTTGCTTCCATTCAATCAGGAGAACCCAGGATGTACAGAGAAGTCAGTCTGAGTATTGTATATACCGAAGAAATGCAATAGAATGTGCTAGAAGGGAAGGAAGGAGGACAGGGCTGGGGTGGGGTGGCAATAAGACTTGAAGGGAGCAAAGGGATAGGGAAAGCCTTCCAGGCTTTAGAAGGGTCTGGAGCTGGTCAAAGGAGCTAGAATAAGCTTCTTTGAGGGATTCCACAAAGGGTTCCGTGGTGTAGTGGTCATCACAGCTGCTCTCCATGCAGAAAGTCCCGAGTTCTAACCTCAGTGAGTAAAGCCATGGCTGTATTTTTAGGGGCAGCTAGGTGGCCTAGCAGTTAGCTAAAGCCTTGGACTTAGAGTTTAGAAGATCTGAGATCAAATCCTGCCTCTGACATTTCCCAGCTATGTGACCCTCTCTGTACCTCGGTTACCTTGTCTGCTAAATGAAGGAAGAGCTTCAGTGACCTCTAAGGTCCCTTCCAACTCTAACCCTGGGATTTGCCCTTGAGGACCAAGGCCGGGCCTCCCTAGCTGCCCAGCAATGCATCCTCCGATAAAATGGGGAGGAAATTGAATCCCCAAAGTGAGGTTTTCAGATCCATCCAACTCTTCCTGACCCTATTTGGGGTTTTCTTGGCAAAGATCCTAGTGTGGTTTGCCGTTTCCTTCTCCAGCTCCTTTTACAGATGAAGCAACTGAGACAAACAGGCTTAAGTGATTTGCTTAGGGTCACACAGCTAGGAAGTGTCTGAGGCCAAATTTGAACTCAGGTCTTCCTAACTCCAGGCCTGGAGTTCTGTCTCCTGTGTCACCTAGCTGCCCTTACTCCTGGGAGAGAAGCCAAGAAGGGCTTCTTAGCCTTTAGAAGGCAGAATTGCTTAGTGACTGGAGGGCTAGACTTGGAGTCAGGAAGACTTGGGTTTGAATCCTTCTCAGACACTTACTAGCTCTCTGACCACCTCTTTGAAACTCAGGTTTCTCCTCTATAAAATGGGCATCAGAATCACTGCAGTAGCTCCCTCATAGGTTGTTCAGAGGCTCAAATGAAATCATGACTGTAAAACATTCCCCAAATGGCCCTCGTTATGACCTTCATTTCCAGAAGCGCAAAATGAGGAGCGGAGCCAGGGGAGGGAGGGGTGCTCTGCAAAGGCACATGGCAACAAAGCCAGGACCACAGAGTGCCTCCAGGCTCTGGGATCTGGCCATTGGAGCCCAGTTGCCTATTAACCGAGTGGTGGACCCCCTCCTAAGGGGTCTCTTGCTCAGTGCCTGCCTCTTGGCCCTTGAGTGGCAGATTCTAGGCTCGGTGCTGGGGCTTCCAGCCCCGAGGTTTCCATCTCTTTCTCAGCTCAGCCTGGGAAGCCATTGGCCCGGAGTTGCTAGTGTGCCACAGTAGAGGGGAGAAGGCCGAGTGCTCGTTTTTCCCGTTGACGGTGCACTGTCCCTTCTGCCTCTCCCTGGTCCCCTGCCCGCCCGCCCGCCCGCGCCAGAGAGGGGCTGGTTTGTCTCCTGGTCCTCCTGGAGCTAGGTGTTTCTGTGGCTCAGTAAAAATAGCCCTCAGCCCTTTGGCACACACGGCCCCCTCACTTTGCTGGGGGGAGAAGTGAGAAATTTCAGGAATGAGTGGGTGGTGAGGAGGTGGTTGTCTGTCTGCTCAGACTGGTGAAAGCGCAGGCTGGCAGTTTGCCTGGGCCCTGGCCGCAGCAGCTGCTGCTGGGCCCCGGGGAGCTCTGACCCAAGTTCTAGCTGCGGTGGCTGGTGGAGGGCTGGCGGAAGGCTCTTGTCAGAAGCCCCCTCCGCCATCTCCAGCCGGAGGAGCCAGGGCTCCCTCAGAGGCCCCCAGTCTCTCTGCTTTGTTTTTAATGAGGCAGAGGGCACCCATTAAAGACAACTGGCGCTTGGTAAACAAACTCTGCTTTAATGGATTTCCGTAAGAACACCTCCCCCAGCAGGCAAGCAGTTAGTACTGAAGCAAAGGAAAGCAGAGGAACAGCCCTTCCTTCCTTGCCCCCCAGCAGAGCTGGCCACTAGGCAGGTCCCGGCTCCCCTCAGCCCCCAGGAGGCTCCTCTCATGGAGCATTAGGACAGTGGGTCCCACCCGGGTCCTTCTTCCTCCCCAAGGCCCCTTGCTGAAACAGAAACCTTTCTGCAGGCAGCACTGGCTGAGGTGGCCTCCTTACTACTGAGGCTGGGAGCCACAGGCTCTGAGCAGCACTTGAAGTTGGGAGAGCTCTGCAGCTGTCCGGCAAGGTACCTAAACCCCGGAGCCCAAAACAATGACTCTAACAGTGGCTAAGCGTTGGTGTCTTCCAGATCTCCCTATTCAGCTACCAGTCTCCTCTAGGCAGGTTGGGGTTTTGTTGACTCGTTTTTCAGTAACTCTTCATGACCCCATATGGGGTTTTCTTGGCAAAGATACTGGAGTGGTTTGCCATTTCCTTCTCTGACCCATTTTACAGATGAGGAAACTGAGGCAAACAGGGTTGAGGGGATTGCCCAGGGTCGCATAGCTAGTTAGAGTCTGAGGCCAGATTTGAACTCAGGAAGAGGAGTGCTGTATCCCTTGTACTCCCTAGCTTCCCTTCACTACCTAAGCTGCTTGGGTACCTTGGACTTCCATGAGCAAGTCCTTCTGGGTACTTGGTAAGCTTTATAATTCCTGACCTCTGTAGAATTTGCCAGTACTTACACTCTTTCTTTCTCCTTTCTCTTCTCTCCTTTCAGTTTTCCTAACACTGCTCTCTTTGGCTTCCTCTTTGTCTTACTGTTCCTCAGTACCCTTTGCTGGATCATTATCCGTGTTCCACCCACTACCCATCAGTGTGTTCTAGTGCTCGGGCCTGTCTTCTCCTTCTAGCCCTTCTCTCTGTGACGTCAGCTCCCGCAGGTCCAATTGTCATCTCTATGCAGATCTGTACAGCCAGCCCTCCCTCTCCTAAGCTCAGGTCCCGCATCCCAACTGCCTTTTGGAAGGTGGATATTCTGCAGACATTTGGAACTCAGCATAGCAAAAGGACAACCCATTAATTGAAATCATCCTTGTTTTTGTTGATAGCACTATAGACCTCCCACTCCCCTAGAGCTATTCTGGAATCCTTTCCCTCTCTCTCTTTCCCTCCTTCCCTCCTTCTCTCTCAGTCTCTCTCCCTCCCTCCTTCCCTCTCCCTCTCTGTCTATCTCTCTGTCTTTCTCTCTGCCTCTCTCTCCCCCTCTCTCTCGATCTCTCTGTCTGTCTGTCTGTCCTCCCTCTCCCTCCCTCCTCTTCCCCCTTCTCCCCTTCTATTTCTAATCACTAGTTAGGTATTATCAAGTCTACTTTAGACAACCTCACTCCTTCCCACCTTGACAGTTTTCTTGCACTTGGACTCTTCCTCTATGACTCTACAGCCCCATAGTACTGCATCTCCTACCCCGACTACATACTCCTCGTCCTTCTGCCTAGCATTTCTAGAGCACCTACTTATATGCCAGTGACTGTGCTGAGCATTTTACAAATATTATCTCATTAGATCCTTACAACGACCCTGGGAGGTAAGTGCTATTGTTATCAGTTGAGGAAACGAAAGCAAACCTAAGTTCAATGACTTGCCCAAGCCAGGGTTAGGGTCTTCTGGTTTAAGGTCATATTGGAACTCAGGGCTTCCAGGTTGCAGGTCCATAGCTCTATCCCTTGCCCCACCTTTGCACGGTCTGTCCCCCTTATCCCTGGAACACTCTCTAGCTTCATCTTGCCCTTAGTTCAAATAGTATTCTTCAAATGGAACTTCTTTAGGGAGCCTTTCCAGATCCTCTCTGCCTCCTCCCCCACCCCCCCCAGCCGCTAGGGCCCTGCCCTCTGAGATTATATCCCACCTGTCTTCTATGTCCCTATTTTAAAAGTTGTCTCCCCTATTAGAATATACGCTCTTTAAGGGAAGGGACAACTTTGGTTTCTCTTTGTATCCCCAGCCCTTAGCATGGTGCCTGGCAAGTAGTAAATGCTTAATAAAAGCTCATCAGTTGACTGACTCCCAACATCCAACACTGCCACCCCTAGTTCAAGCCCTGATCACCTCTCATTTGAAATATGACAACCACCGCTTCATCAGCCTACAGGCTGTCTAGTCTCTACTCTCTACAGTCCACCTCTACTCCAGAATGTTCCTGCAGCCCAAGTCTGGCCATGTCACTACCCTGTTCTAGAAACTTCAGTGCTTCTCTAATGCCTCTAGGCATTCCAAGCCCATCGCAATCTGCCTTCTGCTGTGAAGGGGAGCTTCACTCTGAGCCAACCAAAGTGGCCTGCTGTCTATTCCCCTAGCCAGGCCTTCCATTTCCTGCCTTTGTTTGGGGGGATGCACTCCTAGCGTGTCCAGCTCCCTTCAGTGCCAACTTATGTGCCAGCTCCTATGGCAGGCAGGCAGGTCTTTTAGAAAAGATCCACCTACAGATTAATTCTCTTTCCCTCCTCAAATGACTATGCATAGACTTGCCTAATAACCTTATGTCCTCTGGTAGAATGGAAGCTCATCAAGAACAGGGGCCATTTTTCATTTTGCCGTTGGAATTAGGGCTGGGGAAATGGCCTGGTAGTTCTTTGGTGGAATGGGGGCATTGGAAAAGAGGAAAAGGGTTGTCTCAGCCTGTATCCTAGCTTAAGTGAGGTGCACTGGACCTCGCTCACTGTAATAGAGAAATATGGGCTTAGCTCTAGACACACACACACACACACACACACACACACACACACACACACATACAACACACACACACTACCTAGGACAGTGCTCTGGACATAATAAATGGTTGCTTGATTGCAGTGGAAAGAGTAAGGATTCTGAGTGAGAGGACCTGGGTTTGGATGCTGTCCCTGACACTCACCACTTCTTAGAGCTTGGGCGAACCATCGCACTGTCCCAATCTGTAAAAAAAAGGCTGTGCCTTCCAGTTCTAGTCTCTGATGCTATGATCCTACCTGGGCGACTTTGGGCAAACACTTTCCCTGGATCTAGGCCTCAGGTTCTCCATCTACATACTGAGGAGTTCTAACTAGAAGTCATCGTGGCTCTGTTTCAATGACAAGATCCTACATCATTATCCCAGACAGAGTGGTGCAAGGGATGGGGAGGGGTACCTGACTCCCCTCTGTCTTCCCTGCTGCCTCGACTTTTCTTCATCTCTGCGGGACTTGGCTCCCTGTTGGAGGTTTGGTCTGGCTTGCCTACAATTGCAATTACATTGATTAGTTTAAAAAGTTGTTATGTATTTCACATGTGTCTTGCTCAGAATATTGGATTGAAATGTAATTGCAGTCGATTGGACTAATTAATTTATTTTGTTTTATGTACTTGGAGTTAGGGCCTCGAGCTCATTATGCAAATGCACGCCACAGCCTAGGCTTATGGGCCTCTGCTTTGGGAGCCAAGGTAGGGGGGTGCAGGCTGGCAGCAGGCAGCAGCCTCCAGCCTCACTGAGGGACTTTGCTCTGTCTTCACTTCCGCACACATTAGTGGCTCTGAGTGAAGCGTTTACCAGATGAGAACCCACTCTTAATGGGGTGTTTAAAAAACATCCCCAGCCTCCGAGGACCAGCCCCCTAAGACATACACATTATTGGCTAATTAAGCAGGGGGTAGAATATGTGCCTTGGTGACTTGATTACGGCACAGCTAATTATGGGATGGTAATAATTGTCTCATGAAAATGGAATCTCGGTTAGTGAGGAGTGGTACATTGGTGCCACAGGTGATGCTGGGGGGGCCTGGGCCCCTCAGGAGAACAAAGGGTGTCTCTTGGGGCTAATCTCCTAATCAGGGCTGCCACTGGAAAGAATCTTGGCCTGATCGTTAGGTGTTCTAGCTTTGGATCCTGATTCTGCCACTGACAAGCTATGTGGCTTTAGGCAAGGCACGTCTTCTTTGGGAGCCTCAGAGTCTACCACTGGCTTTGCAGATCTCTAAGAGCCCCTAGTAGCTTCTTGTGGGACTCCATTGGAGTACTCCAAGAGATCAGTGTGTTTGTTCCTGGTGAGACAGTCCAAGGTAGTTGCTTGAAGGTAGGCAGTGGGGATTTTGTGGTGTTTGGGCAGCCCCACTGCCTAGCAGGAGCCCTTCTACGTGATATGGCCTTTAGGAAGGGTTGAGATTTTGGGGGGGTGGCTTGGGAGGAAATGGCCGAGAAGCCAGGCCTGTGGTGGGCAGCAACCCTTTCTCTTATTCAAAGACTCTCGGTATTCTTTATGTTCAATTCTGCTTCTAGTAGAATAACATTCCCCAAATGAGGTGATTTGGTTCTTTTTCACTATAATGGAGAAACTGGAGTCGACCCCCCCTCCCCCCACCCATGCCCACGCGCACACACATTCACACAGGCACATGCACATGTAATTACCTTGCAGCTGAGTTCTAATGGAAGCAGAAACTGGTTCTGCTCAGAGTCCCAGCTTCCCTTCCCTGACAGTTTCCTCTCACTGTATTCTTGAGCCTTTTTCCTTCTCCGAAGCTACTGTCTTCTCATTCAGCAAAACCCCTTGGGGGTTAGGAAGGCAAGTGGCCAGAAGCTGAGAAGACAGCTTCACAGAATGAGTCTTTGCTCTCAGGCCCCCATTTTGTTCCAGGCTTAGACCCTATGGGGAAAAGGCAGCCCTGTTGTGGCACCTGCTTTCTCCAGAAAGGACTTCTATGGAAGCCCTGCTTGGTTTCTGGGGCTGGCAAGATAGCTCAAGCCAAAGTTTCAGAACAAAGGGAGGCTGCAGGGAGGCTTTTGAGCCTCAAATCGATGGCTCCAGAGACCTAGGGGTCTACCTTACAGATTCTTCCTTCTAAACCGCAAGGCTGGGGTGGCCAGTGCAAAGCTCTGTGCCCAACAAGATTGAGTTGGGGGCTGAGACCACTGCTGCTCCTCACCAGCTAGCTGCCTGTCAGATTACAGCCAGGCCCCAGAGGCCTTTTGGTGGCCCATTGGCCTCCCTGGTCTGCCTCCACTAAGCCAAAGGAGAGGGAACGGGAACAAGTCCACTTCAGAGTTCCATGGAGTTTTATAATGGGTGCTTCCTGCATCTCCCGGCAACCTGTCCACAGCCGGCTCATCCAAAACTTCAGAATAATTAGACACCTGTACCTGACCACCAGCTGTTATCGAGTTTGGGTAGAACAACAGGAAATGAGCTTTTGGGGAGGAGGTCTAGAAAAGGGGTTGAGAGCCTCATCTCTTGTCACTGGGTCAGGAGGTGATTCCCGACTCAGATGGTAGAAGTTTCCCCTTACACTCTCTTTGAGGCAAACTGCAAGGATGGCATGAGTTTCAGTCTCAAGGTAACATATGGCAAACTGGTTTCCTACTTCAACTCTGTTACAGCCAAATCTGCCATCCTGGGTTGGCTGGGTGCTGTATATTATATCCACAGCGGTGGAAAAGGGGGATAATCCTTTCTTTTCTGGCCAAAGTGAGAGGGCTTTCTTAGAGCTGCAATGTAGACAGTTTGGAGGCCAACAAACCAAACTGGGAGTTCATAGTAAATAGAGCCACCCCTTCAAGGCCAGAGCTCCAAGCTGTGTTTGCTTACTCCGAGGTGAATTAGGGATGTAGAGACAGCCTGGCGACTCTTTGCTGGAATAGGGATATTGGAAAGGAGTGTTTAGGGTTGTACCCTAGGACAAATGAGGCGTAGTGGATCTCCCTATTATAACAGAGTAAGCGATCAGCCCTGGACATTCCCCTGCTTTACACACACAGTCATGTCCCTTGCAGCTGTGTTATAATGGAAATCAAAACAAGCTTTTGGCCATAGAGCCCCCTTTTCCTTTCCCAAACTGCCTCCTCCTCCTCCTGTGGATGCAGAATTTCCCAAAAGATGGTCCAGTGGAATGAATGCTAGATCTGCAGTCACAGGATGTGAGCTTAAATCTTGGCTCTGCTACTTCTTGACCATAGTCTTTAGACAAGTCATTAAGCTTCTTTGAGCCTCAGCCTCCTTATCTATAATGAGGGCACCAGACTCAATGATCTGTGAGGTCCCTTACAGACCTGGATCTTTGATCCTATGGAATATAAATTCAGACCTGAAAGAGACTTGGGGCCATCAAGTCCAATACTGACCTTCACTTTATAGATGATGGTAAGGTTCAAAGACCTTAATGGACTAGTCCAAGATCACACAGTCAGAAGTGCCTGATGGGGGCAGCTGAGTGGCTCAATGGATTGAGAGGCAGGCCCAGAGAACCCAGAGGTCCTGGGTTCCAATCTGGCCTCAGATACTTCCTAGCTATGTGACTCTGGGCAAATCACTTGACCCCCATTGCCTAGCCCTTACCATTCTTCTGGCTTAGAACCTATACCCAGTATTGATTCTAAGATGGAAGGTAAGGGTTTAAAAAAGTGGCTGAACCAAAATTTGTACCAAGATCTCCCGATTCTAAATC
Organism: Gracilinanus agilis; assembly: GCF_016433145.1. Classification (NCBI taxonomy): domain Eukaryota; kingdom Metazoa; phylum Chordata; class Mammalia; order Didelphimorphia; family Didelphidae; genus Gracilinanus; species Gracilinanus agilis. The sequence continues at coordinate 32,830,720 of NC_058136.1, read as the reverse complement.
CCCTAATTCTTTCCAGGGTAACACAGTGGGCAAGAAAGGAATTGGGGTGGGGCCTTCCTTCCATGAGCAATCATAAAACTATCTGATCTATTCACAGTCCCCACCAGTTGGTGAAGTCCCTGCCATCAGGGGCTCACTCATGTGGCAAAGCCCCCCCCCCCCAATCTCTATTACTTTATCCCATGGTATGTGGCTTCTCAGTGCCTGTTTATTTATGGTGATCATCAAAACAAAAGAAAAAAAGTTTCTTCCCAAGGCTTGGTTTAGGAAACCTGATTTTTAACCTAGAAAAAAGAGAGAAAACTCTTCATAACCTGAATTCTTTTTCATTTCCAATTTCTCCTCCTCTGTTACCTTCCCATGGCCCCTGGGGTTTGGCTGTGTGTCATCCTCCCTTAAACACCACTAAAGAAATTGGCTTTGCCTCTTCCAAATGCCCACTCCTGGTATTTATTATTGTCAATTTCGGTTTAACCTCCTTTAAGGAAGCAAGAAAAGATTAAGCAGCAGCTATCCGAGAATCCTTAGGTGCCATAGGCAGCTTTGGGATCCTAATCAAGGCAGACATATATCCTTAGATTTTAGCCATTAAAAAAGAAAGTCTTGCCAAAATGCATTAGACTTTTCCTCTTTCTTTCTTTCTTTCTTTCTTTCTTTCTTTCTTTCTTTCTTTCTTTCTTTCTTTCTTTCTTTCTTTCTTTCTTTCTTTCTTTCTTTCTTTCTT
>NC_058136.1:32812852-32829840 GCF_016433145.1 Gracilinanus agilis | reverse complement strand
TTTTTTTTTTTGCTGCTAGAATGAGAAGTTTCTAAGTGAAGCTTTTTGTGATTGCAAAATGGATGGAAACTTCACAACTTGGCCCTTTGGGGGCTTGTTTCCAATCTCTGTAGCTTGGGAATCTGGCCTCTGCCCAGGGCCAGCTCCAGGCAGAACTGTGAATTTGTCAAGTCTGGTGCTCAGTCTTGCCTCTCCCTCCCAACTACTTCCCTTTTTATCCCTAGAGAGGCAGCGGAGGATTTGATGATCATAGACTTAAGTGATGGGGTTGGGCTGCTAAGGTCCTTCTAACAGATAGGGAAACTGAGACCTAGAGAACTGGAATGACTTACCCAAGATCACATAGGTAGTAAGTCAAATGTTCCCTGTTCTGTGTCCCATTCTTTTAGAGGCTCCTCATCGCTATCTCGCCTGCTAGGAGAGAAATTAATTTGAGTGAACACAAGAATGGTTGATAATGGCTTCATATGGCACTCCTTCATTTGCCATTCAAAATGGTAATGTTTCCATTTTGGCAGGGCCTCCTATGTCTTCCCTTAAAGGAACCTTCAGAGTCAGAGCTGGAAGCCCAGGCAGATCGGGAGGGTTGGGAGGAATCCAGAAGTCTAAGCCACAGGACCACCCCCAGGGTTGAGTTTTCTAAAGATGACCAGGTGAGGCCAGAAAGTTAATCCGTACTAGAGAGATGAGCTTCTGGGGTAAAAGATAGGTAGCACTTGAGTACTATTAAGCAAAATGTGCTTGAGATGAAGGGGGCCACACCAGACAGGGATAGGAGAAAGACCAAGTGGCCATGTGATCAGTGTCTGAAAGGTGCACGGCAAGGAAGCATTGAGGACTCAGCGATAAGGAAGCTGGGGGCCAGATCTGGATGCTTAGCTGGTGGTAGAAGCGGGCTACAAGGCAGGAACCCGGAGCAGGACATGGAGGGGACTGGATACCATGCCAAAGGAAAAGCAGAAACTGGGCATGGTTAGCTTGTAGAAGAGAAGCTTGTGATGGGGGTATGAGAACTGTCTTCAGGGATTCGAAGGGCATTCTTCCATGTAGAATAAGGATTGGACTGGCCCCAAATAGAGCAAGTAGGGGTACAGGGTGAGGAGAAGCAGAGAACAAATTTGGACCAGCTTCTAAGGACAACTTTTCTAATCATTACAGTTGCTTGAGAGAAGAATGGGCTATCGTGGGAGGTAATGGGTCCTCCAAGCAGAGGCTGGATGAGTTTTCTTTGTATATCTTCCAGACAGAATTTCTGTTTGGGTACAGATTGTGGTTGCAGAAGGTCAATGTGGTCCAGCTTGCTTTGGATTCAGACTCCTTCATACCAGTCCTATAAGCGGCCGCCTACTTGGCTTTGCGTAAGGCTAGTCTTGCTTCCGCAGAGCCTTGTCTCTCCTGCTGGGAAAGTAGGTAGGCAGGCCCATAAGGCACTCCATTGTGCTGTGCTCTCCCATAGGAACAAACATACCAAAGAACATGTCATCTTGACTTTTGTCTTATCTTAGAATGGGAACAGTACACTCTGGAGTTTTGGCTGACCCTGATCAGCAAGGAGCTCTCATCCTTTTCAGGGGATTCACAGATGGAAAATTCAGGTTGTTTCTTAAAGGGCCATGGCAGCTCGGTTTCACTCTTTGAAACTATTCGGAAGAAAAGCCAGGTGAAAGAAGCACCCGCATTGTAGGGAAGGATTTCCACGTAAACAGGAGCATACATTTTGGTTTTCTAATCCAGTCTTACTTTAAGTTCCGAATAATCTCCTTCCCCCTCCTCCTTCTTCCTCATCCATTGAGAAGACAAGAAGAATAAAGCCCATTACCAATATGCACAGTCATGTAGAGTAAATTCCCCCAGGAGCACACAGTTTAGAGCTGGAAGGGAACTTGCATTCTCATTTGGCTGATGAGGAAGCTGAGGCTCCCAGAGGCCAAGTGACTTGAACAAAAGCCCCCAGATAACTAGGAGCTGAGCTGAGATGGGAACGAAGGCTCTCTGGCTCCAAAGGCAAGGCTCACCATTTCTACTGCCTCACAGTGCTGCAGTCTTGCTGCAGGACCTATTGGAACATTTGTAGAAGAGTGGTATTGGGCACTCAAAAAACAGGACTGCAGAAGCAGAAGATCTGAATTCAAACCCTGGCTACAATCCATACTGAGGAAGCCAGTTCACTGCTTTGGGCCTCAGTGTTTTCATTTGTCAAAAGAGAATAATATTGCTCCCAGGACTGTGGTAATAAAAGGGCTTTCGAGCCTTGAGTTATTACTATTCTTTTCTATGTGTGACAGCTCTTGACATTGAGAGTAGCAATTCTAGAGATTTAGATTAAGGAAAAAGGGAAGTCCTGGGCCCCAAATATAATGGAGCTGATAAAGGAGGTCGGGAACCTGGGTATGGAAGTGTGATGGGTGCACATCTACTCCTTGCTCTCCTTAAACTCCTAGAAACTACAGAGCTCCATCAGTTTGGGAAGGATCTGATCAAAGCACTTGGGACCCAGAAGGGTGACTGACCTCTGGCACTAACAATCAGAGGAAAATCTCTGATTGGTGGAAGATGGAGGTCTCAAGGCATCAGCCTGCTGTCCTCCTTTCTCCTCCCATACCTAGGAAAACAAAGTGCCATCCAGCACTAGGGAGGAAGACAGGGAGAGGGAGAGGGAGAGGGAGAGATGGAAGAGGGAGAGGGAGAGAGAAGGCAAAGCCCATGTTCTTGAGAGATGAGGAGCAAAGGGGCTTCTGCAGAGAGGGCAGAATACTCACAAACGAGGAACAAATGAAGAAAGAGATGTATGAAATGGTAGGACAAATCCTAGCCAATTTATGAGCAGATTAGGTTCAGTTCCATGTTCCTTTCCCCTCAAAATCTCTGATCCTGTGGTTGTCTAGTACTTGAGAAACTCCAGATTCCCTTCTTTCAGACTCCTGTGAGCCTGTTCCCTATTGCAATCTTATTAAGTACCTAGTATGTGCCAGGCTCTAGGAATCCAGAGCTAGGAATTAATCAAGTGCAGTTTGTAAGGTGCTAACCTTCCAATGGGGAAGACAGTAAATAAACGTATCAGTGTTGTTGTTCAGTCGTGTCTGACTCTCTGTGACTCCATTTGGGGATTTCTTGGCAGAGATACTGGAATGGTTTACCATTTCCTTTTCCAGCTCATTTTACAGATGAGGAAACATTTCCAGATGAGGCAAACAGGGTTAAGTGACTTGTCCAGGGTCACACAGTTAGTAAGTGTCTGAGGCTAAATTTGAACTCATGAAGTTGAGTCTTCCTGCCTCCTGGCCTGGTGCTCTATCCACTATGCCACCACATATATAAGTACATACAGAATAAATATAAAGAATGATAGAAATATATGCAAAATAGTTAAATACAAGGGAAGGAAGGTACTAGTAGTTGAGGGGAGATCACAAAGACTAGTGCAGAAGGTGGTGCTTAATCTGCATATTGAAGAAAGAGAAGGACTCCATAAGGCCAAGAGTAAGAAATGTATTCCAGGCATAGAAGATGGCCAATGCAAAGGCATTGAAATGGGTATTGGAGTGTCACCTGTGAGGGACAGAAAGAATGCCAGTTTAGCTGAATTGTAGTGTGGTAGAAGGAGAATGATGTTTCTCAAGACTAGAGAAATAAGTCGGAGGCAGATTGAGAGGGGCTTAAAAAATCAAACAGAGGACTTTCTATTTGTTCTGAGTCTTTAGGAAGCCACTGGAATTAAGAGAGTGGCATGGTCAGATCTGGGTTTAAGGGAAAATCATACTATTGTGTGGATAGCAAGAAACTTGAGTTTGGGAGACCCATTAGGAGGCTGCTGCAATTATCTAGGCAAGAGTTGATGAGGGTCTGAGCTAAAGTGGTAGCTGTTTGAATAGAGAGAATGGGTCAGGTGTGAGAGGTGGGGCGGAGGTAGAAATGGTAAGATTTGACAACTGATTGGATATGTGGGCTGAGAGAGCAAAGAGTCCCCGATAATGTTGCCATTATAAACCAGAGAGACTGTAAAGATGGTTGTGCCTTAGATAAAAATAGTGACATTTGGAAGAGAAGAGAAGACAGTGAGTTCCATTTTGGATATGGTCAGTTTCTCACCTCCTGAAGAAAGTATCCACTAGGGCTTTATTGTAGATCATTTGAACCAAGAAATATTTAGGAAGGACCTAATGCCAGGCAGTGAGCACACCAAGATGGAAAACCATGATTGTCTCTACCCCCAAGAATCATAGATTTCAAGCTGAAAGGGAAGAAACTGAGGACAAGACAGATGGAACAGCTCAATCATATTCACTCAAGTCATAAGCAAAGCTGCAATTGAAGCTTAACTTCTTCAGGTCCAAATGAAGGACTAATGTGGTCGGCTTCTCCATCGAAAGGGATACCTGGAGGTGCTGAGATGAGAAGTGACTTGCCTAGGGTCACATAGACAGCATAGATTGGATAGGATGGACTCAGAGGTAGCCTCCAATGCTGATATTCTATCAATTCTATCAATATCAGCCATTAGAGATCTAAGGTAAAAATGGAGAGCTAGTGGACTTAGACAAGAATTTCCTGATTCCAAATCTGCCCTTCTATCCCCTGTACCATACTGCACCACTTCTGCCTGTACTTTTGGGTAGTCCTAGAGGGTCCCATGGCCTACATCAGCCCCAGTGTTGGTTGAGTCCAGGACCAAAGGTACTAGGAGAAGCTTGCTGGCTGATTGATTGCCTACCTGCTGTTTCTCCTTAGTCCTGTTTTGGAAGAAGTCCTTCCTGGAGAGGATGTGGCTGGGCTGAGCAGCTCTTCACAGGAGCCAGCCAGCCCCCAGTCAGTCCTCAGTTGAGCAAGTTGCAGTCTAAGGGGGACGTGAAGACAGAAGAATAATGTCCAGTAGGGAGGAATGAAAGGAAAGATTCCAGTGAATTAGGCTGGAAGAATACTTTCAGCTGCCAAGTTGGTGATCAGGGGAGGTTCCACTGAGGAATTGGCCCTGAGTGAATTCCTAACACTTGAGCTCTTGTTCTTGTCCTCCAGGTGTGGGGGAGAAGAGTATGAGAAGGACACCAGGACAACAACTTGTGCCTCATACTTTGAAGTGTCTTTAGCCCATGGAAACTAATTCCCTGGCCCACCTGTGCCATAGGCTTGTCTGAAAGGAAGTGTTGGCCATTAACAGTTTGTCCATATGCTTCAGATTCTTGTCTGTTATCTGTACCCTGTGCTAGTTCTCAGGAGGATTCTTGACTTACCCGATTAAAAATGACACTTCAGGGGACAGGGCTAGCCAATATGGATGTACTATACCACTCCTACCCCAACATGAATGAATGAATGAATGAAGCATTTTTAAGTGCTTACTTTGTGCAAAACACTGTTCTAATCTCTGGGAATACAAATAGAAAAGCAAGGCAGTCCCTGCTCTCATGGAACTTATATTCTGTTGTGAGAGAAAATACGAATAGAAGGTTTCAGCTGCAAGTGAGATGGAAAGGTCTTATGGTCCTTAGGGTGCAGTGGCAAAGTAGATATTAATACCTCTTCTTTATTGTCAGTTCAATTGATAAACTATCAGTTTCTGATGTTTAACCAGTTGAAAGTGCCATAAGCGTGAACACTCATGGCTGAACTTTGCCTATGCTTTCAACACCCAGCTAGGTTTTCTATGGAACGGCTTCTAGGGAGACAGCTTGTTGGAACAAAAATAGTGCTGGGTTTGGAAGCAGGACATATGGGTTCAAATGCTGCTTCACAAGCTAAGTAGCCAAGGGCAAGTCTCCTAACTTTCTTTATGTCTATTTTGTACTTTCTAAAACGGAGAGGGTTGTGACTGCACTGCCTCTGTCACAAATTAGCTGTGGAAAAGAGAATATTGCAAATATTAACAGGCTAAGAGAAATAGGAGTAATTATTTTTCCAAGTTTTCATCAGGCAGCTTCAAGGCTTTGGGCAATAAAGGGGCAAACAAAGTCCCTGACTAGGGGTCCATAGACTTCATTCCTAGTCCTAGATCTTCTGTTAACTTTCTGGGTGACTTTGGACAAGTCATTTAACCACCCTACCTCACTTTGCCCATCTGTAAAATGAAGGATCATACTAGATAGTCTCTAAGGTCTTTTCCAGCTATGATTCTGGCACCTGAGAATAGGGGAGAGAAGTAAGAAAGAAAATGGCGATGGCTTCTGGGTGGAAACTTTGCTCTCCCTAATGTACCATCCCTATCCATAGAAAAGGAATGGGAGATGTTGTTCTTCTTAGCCAGGAATATAGATTCCTAGAGGAATATCAATTTCTTGAGGTCAGAGACGGTTTCTTCTTTGTGTCCTTATTTCTCCAGAACCTAGGACAGTGCCTGGCACATAGTAGGCACTTACTGATGCTTGTTGAAGGGAATGGAATGGAACCGAGCGACAGATGAGCTAAAGGACTGTTCACTGTTTGCTCACCCCCAACATACCTGATGAGCAAAGGGCACTTGCTCAACTGAGGACTGACTGGGGGCTGCCTGGCTCCTGTGAAGAGCCGCCCAGCCCAGCCACATCCTCCCCAGGAAGGACTCCTTCCAAAACAGGACTAAGGAGAAACAGCAGGCAGGCAATCAGCCAGCAAGCTTCTCCTAGCACCTTTGGTTCTGGCCTCAACCAACACTGGAACTGATGTAGGCCATGGGACCCTCTGGGACTACCCAAAAGTACAGGCGGAAGTGGTGACTCAGGCATTTTGCCGTAAACAAAACTGATGGTCGAGCACGGTTGGTGGGGGAAGGCACTAAATAAATGCTTATTAATATTGTGTGAGATCATATATTTTGCACAGCTATATATCTGCAAGGAGAAACACCATGAATAATAGATCTGATGGGATCTCAAGAGATCGCCTGGCCTAGACAGATGGTGATCTATTTCATTTTTAAATATTCTATAATCTCCATTGGTTGGGGCCTAGTGTTCCATCATCTTAAGAGTCAAAAAGTTCAACTTTATGTCTGGCCAGAGTCCCTGGATGCAACTTACATCATTCAATCATAGGATGCCCAAATTGGAAGGGACCATAGAAGCCATGCTTAATCTCTACTTGAGCAAAGATCCCTTTCCCAGCATTCCTTACAAATTGGTAATCCAGGGTTCACCTACAATGATGGGAAGCTCACTACCTGGTAAAGCAATCTATTCCACATTGGGATAGCCGTAGTTGATAGGAATACGATTTTTTGTTCATTACTCCAAATGGTCTATTCATTTTTCTCCTCTTTAAGCTTCAGTGAGATTTGGGAGATTCTTTTCAGAATGACACTATAGACTTCAAGATTATAATTATGTTCTTTTCTCTTCTGTCCCAAGCCTTATCTTCCTCACACTAAATGCCTTCCTTCACTAATCTTTCCTCCTTGAAACTATTTTTCAGGTTTGTAACTCATTTACATTATTCCTCTCTAGGTTCCCTTTCTTTTTAAACAAACCAACTCCCCCCCCCCAAACTCCCAAAACAAACAATAAACATGAATTCTATCTCCATTACTCCTGATTCCCAGTTTCTCCCAGGAGTGGGTCCCTTTTTTTTCCTCTGTGTGTTTCTCTTCTCCCTTAGGCTGCACATATCTCTTGTCTCAGGTAGGGCTAGGAGACTAGTTAGCAGATAGTCCTGATATCCTACTCCCTATAGCATGGCCCTAAGCGGCAGGGAATTGGGGAGGGGGCTTTGACAAATAGTTTGAGAATCATATCACCTCTCAGGAAAGAAGTTTTGTCCTCTTGCACCTTCACCCCACCCCCAATATTTCCTCAAACCAACTGGAATCCTAGGTGTTCTTCTGACATTCCTGGTCCACTAGGAACTTCCTAGATCTCTAGGGAAAGTCTGGGTTCAGAGTAGCACCCCCTGGGATGGCTGGGGCATAGGAAGGCTCTCTTATTCCTTCACAGGATTCATCCCATGGCTCTGAGCTAGGCTTAGTAAGGCTCAGCATCAAACTGAATGGGACTTGGGAGTTTGAAAGCAAAGACTGTTAGGTACCCCTCTAATTGAGGGTTTCCTTTGGGGTAGTAGCAGTGAGTGGGGTAAGGGAAATCCCCCTTCTTTCGATGCAGATTTTTAAGACTTCCTAAGTTTTCTAGCAAATGTGGCCATTCTCCATCCTCCTGGATTTTCTCAGAATCACTGTCTAGGGGGATGGATCAGATCGTACAATAGGCACACTGTCCTTTGAGAGACAAGTGTTGGCAAGAGAGGGCTTTCTTTGGGTTGGCTCACATGGCTGGTGTCCCTTCCCAAAGAGAGGCTGTGACTGTTGGCCAGCATTCAGGATGTAGTTGTGGGAATCAGATTGGCTTGCTTAGCACTCAGGCTATCACTAAGCACTAAAAGCCTCTCTAGGCCAAGGCAAACAGCTCTCTAATGGTGGTGCCATGCTTTCTCTCTTCTCTCTGCTCCAGACACTGTCACTGAAGTGAAGACGGACATCTACGTGACCAGTTTTGGCCCTGTCTCTGACACTGACATGGTGAGTACTCTTACCTGGCCAGGGAAGCAACTTGGGATAGAGATTGTGCTACGAGAGATCTTATGTCTCAGACCATACACCTGGCTCCTTGCTGCTGCCTGGCCACCCATTCCCAAACCCTCGGACAGGCCATGCTCATCTCTCCCTCCCTGAAGTTGCCTAGTATAGTGGAAAGGACATCAGATTTGAGACTATAGGACTGAGTTCAAATCCTGACTCTGCCTCTTCCTAGCTATGTTGCTGGAGGCAGCCTACTTCCTCACTATGAGCCTCTGTCGAGGGTTTTTTTCTGTAAAACAAAGGGGTCAAGACTATCTGATCGCTGAAATTCCATCCAAATTGGATTCCTCTGATCCTACTGGATGAAGACTAACACAATGTGGGATATCAGTAACCTGATGGTTGTATTCAACCATTTTTTTAAGGAAACCTTTGAACCTTTTTTCTTAGGAAAAAACCCTCCTCTTTCATTTGAATATGAATGTGGGTTTATTTCAAATAGCATTTACTCCCATTTTTTTTCATTGTTGTTCAGTCATTTTCAGTCATGTCTGACTCTTCATGGCACCATTTTGGGGTTTTCTTGGCTGATATACTGAGGTGGTTTGCCATTTCCTTCTCCAGATCATTTTACAGATGAGGAAACTGAGGCAACCAGGGTTAACTGACTTGCTCAAGATCACACAGCTAGGATCTGAGGCTGGATTTGAATACAGGAAGATGAGTCCTCCTGACTTCAGGCCTGGCACTCTAACCATTTTGTTATCTAGATGCCCCACTCCAAGTTTACAGAAATGCTAATATTTGGTTAAAAAAAACACATTATTTAAGCCTTTTCCCATGCCTATTCTTGTAGAAAACTGGCCTTTGGAAAATTTTAGGATGGTCATCTTTAATTGGTCGTTGTATCATAGATACAGAGTTTGAAAGTATTCTAGTCTGACCCCCTCACTTTCTAGATAAGGAAATGAGGCTAAGAGGGCAGAGTTAAGATTTGAACTCAGGCCCTTTAACTATCCATTCAGCAGTCTTTCCACTGTACCACATGTGTAGGTATGGGATAGAGTAGGATGCTATATTCTAATCTCATGCATTATGTTGAGGATGTATCCAATTCAAATATCCTTCAAACGCTTTCATTTTGAAGATCATATGTGAGTAAAATCATTATTTGTGCAAATGATGGAAAAGCTGCCTTAAAAATGTTGGTTTGTTTTTGGTCATAGTAATCACTGGTGTAGGTTTCACATTTGCTCAAGCCCCACCTTTCTACTTTGTCAGGCCTTAGCCATCCTTTAATCTCTCCAACCTGGGTGCCAAGCTCCCCAAGTCTGCTCTAGTGCCCTAGCGATTTCTCCTTTTTCTGGAGATTTCTAGAACCTTGAATTCCCACTGCTTTGTGTGGATCTTCTCTTCCAAACTAGATTGCAAGCTCTTTGAGGGCAGGACCAGCGTCCTAAGTAAACGTCTTTATACTTTTCCTGGCCTCATATTAGACAGATCAGAGAAACTCACCCAGTAAATGTAATTCAAATGTCACATTTTTTCTTCCTTCCTTTCCAAAGCCCAAAGACTCATGCTCTGTGAATGACTAAGGAATGAACAAACAGTGGTCACTTGACCTGCCTTCTCTTCTCCCCTCCCCTCTTTCTCTGGAGGGCACCACCATTCTTCTGGGTTCCCAAGCTCATAGCGTTGGAATCCTCTCTGATCCTTCACTCTCCTGCACTCCCCACATCCAATTAGTTGCCTAGATGTCAATTCTAACTCCACAGCATCTCTCCGAGCTATTTCCTCCCCCAGCTCACTCTGAGCTCAGGCCCTCATCACTTCTCCAAACAATGATGACAGCCTCCTAATTGGCTTCCCTTTCTCTAGTCCAGCTTACCTAAGATACTAAATTAATATTCCAAAGGCACCAGTCTGACCATGGCAGTTCATTGTTCAGAAACCTTCAGTAGTTTCTTAACTCTTTGGCCTATACTTAAAGCCATCTGATGTCTGGTTCCAGCTTTCCTCTCCAGTCCAATTTCCCATCATTCCCCTCATTCACTCAACACGCCAGGGATTTCTCAAACTCATCATGCCATCTCTCACTTCTGGGAATTTGTACAAGCCCTCTCCTAAGACAGAGGTGCTTTCCCTGATTATGTTTTCCTCCCAGAATTCTTTTCTTAGGCCTCAGCTCAGGTACTACCTCCTCTACCAAACCTTCCTTGATATCTCTGGAAGAAAATATTTTTCCCCTTGACATTTTTTTTCCATTTTCTGGATCTCTCCTTTGCCCCCATCACATCATACCTTGCGCTCTGTTTACCTGTTTATGTGACATTCGTACTTCCCTTCTCCCCCAATAAAGGCAGGGCCTATTTCCTTTTTTTTTTGTCTTTGTTTTTTGAACACGTATTCCCAACCCCTCAAGCAGCAGGCGCTTAGTAAGTGCTCTTCAAATTGTTGTATGGGATCATCATGTGCTTCCTGGGTGCCCAGCACAGAGACAAGCCGACCAAAGTACCAGACACTGTCATTCCCTTCAGAGAGGTTGCTGCCTTATTGGTGGGCAGGCATATGCTTTCTGGGAGAAACAGTGCTTACTTCCTGCTGGCAGTCCTGTCACTTGTAGTGGCGTTTAACCATTTACAAATGATGTTTTAAATTCAGCCAAGCATGCTAACCACCCCAAACCTGCAGGAGCCCTCCCTGTTTTTTAGGCTCCAAGGTGGGTGACTTCCTTTGGGCTAAGTAGCTCAGGAAAGACCAAGCCATTTCTTTTGACTTCCATACCAGTTGCTGTGAATCGGTGGCAGGGTTCATCATGAGGAAGAAACTAAAGCTACCCTTGGCATGGCATCCACGCACACCTCGGGGCACCCAGACAGTCGGCTCTGATTGCCAGACAATTTTCCTGATGACAGTTCATTGCTCCCCTTGTCTCTCTGTCTTTGCTACTCATGATTGAGCTAAGGCTACATGTTCACTCTTATAAATTGGAAGCTCTACTCTGGACAAAGAACTCTCCAGAGTTATTTTTAGCTCCTCCGCAGTCTTACAATATCTCTGAGGAACTGGGGAAACTCTAGCTGGAGGGAAAGTGGAAAACACGCTTGTTGTAGGCTTGGGTTGGGGCTTTTTTTTTTGCTTCTTTCCTAATTTGCTGTTTGGTGGCTATATGGGGACACTCCAAGCCCATCCGGGCCCACAGAGGGATGGCTCTTGAACAAAACTGCATTTCTTTTGCCTTGATACCTTATTCTACCTGGAAGAGGGTTCTCCTGGGCTTCAGAGGGATGTCTGTTTCCCAAAGGCAGGGGATGACTGAACTCCCTTCTTCCCTCCCTTCTCTGGAGAAGGCCCTGAAGGTGAGGCTGAGGGAGGGAACCTGACCCACAGCCATCCTTCCAGGAGGCTGTGACTTGGAAGTCCCCGAAGAAAGCAGACACAAGTGTTTGGCAATTAAAGGGAGGAGATGGTGGAACCAGTTTGGACCGTAAGGCCCACAGCTGGCTGACAGTGGTATAGAATTTCTTGATATAGTATTCATGATGAGTGGTCATCCAGCATCTGCATGGCTAACCTCCAGTGAGGGAGAGTTTACACCGCCTCTTGCCATAGAATCTAACCCAAAACAATCTCCCCTTACATCATTCCCAACAACCAGCTCTTCAGCTTCTGTCTGAAGGCCAACAGTGAGGGGCACCTACTTCTTCTTGAGGCAACCTTTTTCACTTTGGGGTAGCTCTATGGGTTAGGAAAATGTTCCTTCTACTTGAGCCCAGATCTGCCTCGGCAGCTTTCACCTTTCCTCCTTTCCTCCAAGTTCAGCCATCTAGGCCAAAACAGAACAGGTCTACAAGCCCTCTTCCAGCTGAAAGCTCTTCAAATACTTGAACACAGATCTCATATCACTTTCCATCTCCTCTTTTCTAATTCTGCCCACGGATCCTCACACAGCCGCTGGCCCAACACTGTCTTAGATACTCTGTTTTTGGTGCATGTAAGCCATATCTATATCCTGGGAGAAGATAGAAATATGGCAGTTGCATTGCTTTTCCTCCAAGCTATCTAGGACTAGTGCTCCATGGGAATGACTTACCTGGAAAGGCAAGTGCCTGTTCCTCAATCCCAAGGATTTTCCTCCTCCTTTTCTTCCCATTTGGGGACTCAAACACTTGATTAAAATAAAAAAAGAGCTAACATAGAAGATGAAAGGGGAAGATTCTGTGGAGAGTCAGGGGAGGATTGTAAACTTCAGGATCCTGTCCCCAAGGGCACTTGTACCACCCAAACATCCATCAGGTAGAAAACATCTCCTGACAGTGATCCACAGAGAGCTTCCTGGGTTCCACAGGACACCAGAGTGATGCTGTAAGTCCACAATCCAATCAGAAGCCTAACCATTTTGTTTAACAAGGAAAATAAAATGGAGGCCTGGGAAATTAGGAGGTATTAGAAACATTACCAGAGTCATTCTAGAGAACAGTCAAATGACATCCATTTTCATCTGATGATGGCCTATGAAATGTTATGCAAAGTACCTGAGGACTGGAAAGAAAAAAATGATGCTAATTAGAAACAAGTTAGCACCATGGCCAGGGGCTACGCCGGGCATTTCCTATGTCCTGGCTTTGACACTGATGAGCTGGCTGCCTCATGACCATTGGAGGGAAGTTGGCTTCTCAATTTCAAGATTTTCCCTTCTCTAGGGAGAAAATAGGAGAGGATGGGGTCGCCCCCCCCCAGCGGCCTCTTTGCTACTAGTCTCTTTCCCTTTGTCATTCGCTCTAGCTGTCCCTGGCACCTCGATTTAAAAGGAGGCCCATTTCTTCAGAGGGGGCTGTCCATACTTCCCAACATGGCATATCCCCTCTGGCCCTCCTGAAGCTGCTTCCTATTGCAGCATGGCATCCTAGAAAGACAGCTGGCACTGAAGTGAGGAAGGCTTGAGATGGTCACTCACCCTTTGGAGCCTCAGTGTCTTCACATGGGGTTCATCATTGAACCCAGCACATAGGGTTATTGGGAGGATGAAAGGCATGTTGGTGTTGGAGAAACGTTAAATGGTTACTATGATTACTGCCATTGTCATTATTATCTCTTCGTCTGTCAAACGTCTTGCTGCCTGCCTTCCAAGGGTTGATTCTGGGAGCAAAGGAGGGTGTGTGTGTGTGTGTGTGTGTGTGTGTGTGTGTGTGTGTGTGTGTCTATCTGTCTGTCTGTCTGTCTGTGGACTTTGAAGTCCATATGTATGTACCTAGAGATATTTGAATCATCTAGAAAAAAAAGGAATATGATCACAAAATAAGGGAGATGGAAATGCCAGGGTGGGGGAGGGAGAAGGCAGGGACAGTGGCAGTGCCTAGCCAGGCTCTCAGGGGCTGGGGCACCAGACGGTGCGGGAGCTGAAGCAGCACTATAATGAAGCTGGCATAGCAGAATGTCTGCAGTCCTTTTCCCTCAGGAGGGAGGCTACAGAGGTCTCTGCTATGCAGTGCCATAGCTTGGAACATACTGAGAAGGTACCCAAGCCACTGTAGACTTGCCTTTGCACTCCATCCCCTTAGTGGGCCTCTTCTGGTTGGTTTCTAAGTGTTCAGAAAGCATCCTAAGCTATCTGCCTACCCTCTCCACACCAAGGGGAAGAGGGGCTGGTTTGCACAGCTAGCTCCCAGGGTTGGACTTCTCTTGAGATCAGGCTGCTGGTGCCACCCTCAGGGTACAACAGTTGCCCTATTCATAGAGATGACACGCATAAAATCAATTTCTAGAAGCCAAACTCAAAGAAACTTTTTTGCAGGCAAGATGGTCTGTTCTGGGTTTAGAAGACCCTCACCACTGCAGGAAAATGCATATTTCAACAGGGTCCATTGTATGGACTAAGTCAACTCTCAGGTATCTCTGAAGAGATTTCTGCTTTGTACCACCCCAGTACTCAGGCAATGCCTCCTCCAGGAAGCCTCCTCTGATATTTTCTCATTGTGTGACCTTGAGGGAGTCTCTTTCCCCTTTCTGGCCATCAGTTTCCACATCTGTAAAATGAGGAGCCTCACAAAGTCCCTCCCAGTCCTAGCTTTGTGATTCTGAGGCTCATGCACCCACATGTCATCCTCCTGCTGAGCATCCGGCACATTTAGGGCCTCTCTCCCCTCTGCCTTTTGGAGTCCCCAACTTCCTCTCCAGCACAGCCAGTATCCGACTCCCACCGGAGGCCTTGCCTCACCACACTCAGTGGTTAGTGTTCTCTTTCTGGTGAAGGATTACTTGTGTGCCTTCTGTGCATAGAATATTAGCTTCCTGAGGGCGAGGACTGGTTTGGGCCTTTGTTTTTGAACCAGCTGGCCCAGTGCCTACAGTGCAGCAGGTATTCATGAGTTGAGTTGGATTTTACTCTCTGCACCCTCAACCCGGGTGTCCTGAGCACAACAGGCACTTGGTCAGTTTTGGTGGAATTGGATTTAGGAACTGTTTTCATTACCCAGGATCACCTGTGCTCAACTAAGCAGAGGAGTGCTTATCTGTCATCAGAATGACAAGCATTTGGCTAGCACTTAACAGGGTCGGGTACCACGCTAGGCACTAGCAATACTGAGACAAAAACCAGTCCTGCCCTCAAAGAGCTGACATTCAGCTGGGGAGGGCTGCAGGGCATGGCAAATACGTCGGTAAATGAAGAGGAAAAAAAATATATATATATATATGGAAAGTGCCAGCAACTGGGCAGATCAAGAGAGGCTTCCCATAGGAGGTGGTGCTTGAGCTGAGCCCTGAAGGAAGCTAGGGATTCCTGGAGGCAGAGGGGGTGAGAGAGACAGTCTGCTCAAAGTCACAGAGAGAGGAGATGGCCTGAGCTAAAATCACAATGCAAATAACAATAAGAGCTTGCATTTAGACAGCACTTTAGGAGTTGCAAAGTGCTTTACATGTGTTATCACATTTGATCTTCTCAATAATCCTGGGAGGTGGATGGTAGTATTATTTCCATTTTACAGATGAGAAAACTGAGGTGAACAGAGGTTAAGTAACACCCAGGGTCCTAGAGCTAGTAAGTGTCTAAGGATGAATTTGAAGTCTCCACTGTACCACCCAGCCTCCGGAAAGGGTAAGACTGAGTCAGAGTATCTATATAGTTGCATTATCTAGGCCAAATTTCAAGATTGAAAAGCCAGGAGGAACCCTTCAAACTAATCACATAGATTAGTGCTGACTTGAGATAAGCAGAAAGAACAAATATTCATTGGAATTTATGATGTAGAAGTAACAAATACAAATGAGAACTCAGGTCCTGTTCTCTCTTCTCTTCTTCCCAGGAGTACACCATCGATGTGTTCTTCCGACAAACCTGGCATGATGAGCGTCTCAAATTTGATGGGCCCATGAAGATCCTCCCACTCAACAATCTCCTGGCCAGCAAGATCTGGACCCCAGATACATTCTTCCACAATGGCAAGAAGTCAGTGGCTCATAACATGACGACACCCAATAAATTGCTGAGGCTTGTGGACAATGGGACCCTCCTCTACACAATGAGGTTAGTGTTTGCTGGTAGAGGGGCACGGGAAGCACCTTCCCTCCTTCCATCCCCAAAGCTTTAGAGATAGATGCATGGAGGGAGAGGAAACCATAGGCACTGATATTAGGAAGGCTTATGGTCATGCAAAGAACCATCATGGAGAATCAGAACAAGGGATGATGGATGTGACGAACATTCCTTCAACACTTACTGCATGTCAGGATTTGGGAAAAGCCATGGCCACATACCAAGGCAAAAAAACCACAAATAGTCCTTAGCCACAAGAAGCTTCCATTCCCCTGGAGGGATACAATAGAATAAAGAATTAGAAAGTCCTCAGGCAATTCTACAAAGTGATATCAGGAAGAAGAGAATATTAGCTGGAGGAAGGGGAGAGATCTAGTAGGAGGCAGTACTTGAGGTGTATCATGGAGGAAGGTAGAGATTCTGTGAGGCAGAGGTGGGGAAGAAAGCACATTATGTGCACGATCTATACAAAAGTATGGAGGCTGGAGATGAGATGTTATCCAAGAGCCCCAGCTATCAGGCCAGTTTGCCAGGAAATGTGTGAATGGCTGATTTCTAAGGGCCCTTCTTATTCTACCTCCTATGATAAGTAGTATAGGAGCAAGAAAGCTCCTTCCTTTGGCTGTTTGGGACACTGCCAATGACTTTGAGAAAGGAGTTTAACTTGCAGGAAGCCCTATCTTTCCTGGGTCTCTCAAATCTGCCTACTCATAAGAAATATGGCTCCTCAGACAGGTATTTCAAGGGGAAGAGGGAAATTGAAAGGAGAGAGAATAGGGAAGACAAGAGAAAATGAGAGAGAGAATAAGAGAGAGAGAGAATGGGGAAGAAAGAATGGGAGACAGGGAAGAAAAGAGAGGAGAAAAAGAAGAGAGAGAGGGAAAGAGAGAGTGGGGGGAGAAGAAGAAATGAAAGAGAAAATGGAGAAGAGAGAAAATGAGAGAGAATAGGGGAGAGGGAAGAAAAAAGAGATGAGAG
>NC_058136.1:32775655-32812505 GCF_016433145.1 Gracilinanus agilis | reverse complement strand
AGGGAAGAAAAGAGAGAGAAAGAGAAAAAAGGATGAGATAAAGGGAGAGGGAGAGAGGAGAGAATGGGAGGGGGTGGAGAGAGCCTCATTCTATTTCTGTGCCTGCAAAACTGAGTCACTTTGTGACCTTTTGCAAGTCACTTAACCTGTCTGCTTCCTCCTGGGCCTGATTCTGTGAAATGGGGATAATAATGATGCCTGCCGCTGCCTCCTGCCTTTCAACATAGTTGGGAGCCCAAATTGGATAACGTTGACAGAGAGCTTTGAACCCTTCAGGAAGAGACACTCTGCAATATTGGAGACAGCATCACTATCATTATTGTGACCCTCAGTAGCCTGATCCAAGCTTTCTGGGGAGAAGGACTGACAGCTCTGCAGTGAAGAAGCTGGGGGGTGAAGAGGGGAGGCAGAGGCACTCGCACATTGCCTGTCTGTCAGCTAGCAGACTACTTCACTAAGGGAGCCACTAAAAAAGTCCAACTTATTCATTTGGGGCTTTAGGGCTTAAAAGGATTGGGGAAAAGCTATTGGTTCTTCTCAGTTAGGCCTCCAAGAATGTGGGCTCTCTGTTGTTTTGTTGTAGAGGGATTTTGTTAAAAGGAGTGCAAGACTAGGAAGCTCTTCCTTTCAAAGTACTGCCTCCACCGTAGGTACTCAGGAAGAACCTGTGGAAGGACAAAGAACCTTCTGGATTGGGAAGGAACACCGTCTTTTACTTAGCCTGTAGCAGGGCAAATTAGCGGAAAAAAGGGGTGTTTTGAACCTAATAACTCCATCCCATCTCCTTTCCTAGCTGCCGGGTCTTTTTGTGCAGTTGTTTGCTTGTGTAGATGCTTTGAAAGTCTGAGTCCTGTGAGGAGGGTCACTGGAACTTGACGATGGGGCAAAGTAACTGGGGGGTGCTGGGCTCTCCCCTCTCTGCTCACCATGCAAGCAGCACACAATTGAGCTTTTTCATTAGAGAGAGGGCCTATTAAATGGAGGGGGACCGGAGAAAGTACTCATGTGAGATGACTTGTAATCAGCTCGACAAAGTCCTGATGGTTTCCTTATTATGGAACTCTTCCTTCTAATGGAATTTGCTACAATGGGATTTTACCTGAGTTTCTTGTTCATTACCTTTAACGCCTCCACAAATCCAAACTGAGCTGGCTTCTTCCTTTCAGGCTGAGAGAAAAAAGAGGGAGAAACCGTGCTGCTCATTTTTGTGGGTGGAGAGGTCCCCAGGATTTTCTTGTCTCTGCTGAAGGGATGGGGAGTCCTCTGGATCTCCACCTGCTCCCCGCTCCCCACCCCACCCCAGCAACCTCAATCTTCACAGCTTTGCAGAGTAGGACCAGACTTCTGCATAGTAGGCGTCTGTCTCCAGCTGCCCCTTGGAAGGAACACTCCCAGACCAGGTGAAAAAGGTCACCCAGGTGGCCAGTCAGCAGGGCTGGTGGCCAAGACAGGAAATGGCTGGGCTGGCAGAGCAGAAACCCCAGGGTGGGGAGCACCAAGATTTTTCCTAAGCCAGCTAAAATGGAGTTTTTCAAGCTGGCTATTTATCAGTACTACCCTCACTGTCAGTGCTCTACTGAATGTCCAGTGGGCTCAAGGCCCTGTGCTAGACACCAGGGAAGGAAGGAAGGAAGGAAGGAAGGAAGGAAGGAAGGAGAGAGAGAGGAACAAGTGTCTATTAAGTGCTTACTCTGTGCTAGGCACTGTGCTAAGCATTTTACAACCCTACAGGGAAGATAATATTATTTCCTTTCTGCAGATGAGGAAACTGAGGTAGAGAGAGAAAGCTAAGTGACTTGCCTAGGACCACAGAGCTAGGAAATGTCTGAGGCTTGATTTGAAATAAGGTCATCCTGACTCTAGTCCAATGCTTTCTCTACTGTGCCACCAGCCTAGGGAGAAACACATGAATGAACCAAGGTCTATGGATCTGAGTAGCTTCCATGCTAGTTGAGAGTGACAGGACATAGCTGTGAAAGCTGCTTAACAATACTAGGCTGTGCATGCACACTGAGAATAGATGTGATTCAGTAGAAAAGAGCACTGGAACTTGAGTTGGGGAACCCAAGTTCAAGTCTAGCATTGCCACTTCCTAATTGTGTGACCTTGGGTAAATCATTTCACCTCGAGGCATTTCAATTCCCTGATCTGTAAATTAAGGGGTTTGTTAGATTCTTCCCAGTTTTGTTCGGTTCCTAAGATATCAAGTAAGTACAGTAGGAGCACAATCCAACAAGCACTTATTAAGTACAGAATACAATGACAAAAATGAAACTGTCCCTGCCAGGACAACTTCTTGTATGATGGATGTATGCTAAAGAGGCAGGAGAAAAATTTGGATCTCAATTTGGAGTCAGGACCTATTTCTGCCACATCCAGCTTGTATGACCTTGGACAAGCCCCCTTCCCTTCCTCTTCTGGAAAATGGAGAGCTCAAAGGCCCTTTCCAACCCTTGAGGGAATAATTAGAGCCTTTGAAGAGATCTTAATGAAGGTGCCACCAGGGGTACATCCTTCTCCTCAAGCCCCAGCTGCCCCAACACTGGAAGAAAGGGAGAGGGGAGGGAGGGAAGGAAGCAAGCAGGACAGCAGCACTGACTTGGCTCTGGTCCCTAGTTGAGGCTCTCTTTGGAGTGTCAGAGCAGGAAAGAAAGGGGTATCTGTAGATGAATGTGTCACTTGATTTGGCTCTTTGGGCTCATATTTCAAGTGACTCACCCTCTGCTGATAATAGCTGTTGGTGATTTACTGTTCTTTATTCCCAATAAAGCACAAAGGCAGCTAATGGGACAGAGCGCCCTTCACAGGGCAACTACCATGATTCTACAATTGGACACATCATTTACCAAAAAACACTTGGCCGGCTAGGGGAGAAGGGCTCTGTCCAGGGAGAGGAGAGGCTCTTCAGGTCCTTGCCATTCAATCCAACTCAGCCATCTCTTACTGAGTACCAACTGTATGCTCTTCTAGGCAATGGGGATAACAAGGCAAAATTGAAGCAGTCCCTGCCCTCAAGGAACTTATAATTTATTAATTGGGGAAGATAGGAGTGGTTCAATTTGACATGAACAAAAGTAAATAAAAATGAAGTAATGTCGATTTGTTTCAAGAATGAGCATGCTAATACCTGCAGGGAGAGTGGAGTAGAGTAGAAATCAGGAAAGGCCTGGAAAGGAAAGGAAATCTGCCCTCTAGCAACTTTTAATCTAGCAACTAGACATATTATTGAATGTGGCAGATATAGCAAGCCCTAGAGGAGTTGGGGCAGGGAGGAGGAGGTATAGTTAATGTGGTTTGTTCCCAAAGGTCAAATCTGATTTTGTCCCTCCTTAGTTCAAGAAGCTTCAGTGGCTTTCTGTTGCCCCTAGAACAAAATGCAAAGTCCTCAGTCTGACATTTAAAGTCCCCCCTTTCCTACTACTTCTTCATTCTTAATCTTTCATCACTCCTCTTCATGTGCTTTGTTTCCCCAGAATACTGGACTACTAGCTGTTGCCATATGTGCCATTCCAGCTTCTTCCTCTAGAGTAGTGGTTCCCAAACTTTTTTGGCCTACCGCCCCCTTTCCAGAAAAAATATTACTTAGCCCCCTGGAAATTAATTTTTTAAATTTTAATAGCAATTAATAGGAAAGATAAATGCACCTGTGGCCATCACCACCCACCTGGATTGCTGCAGCACCCACCAGGGGGCGGTGGCACCCACTTTGGGAATCACTGCCCTAGACCTTTGCCCAAGCAATTTCTCCTTGTCTAGAATGTACTATCTTTTTCTCTTTGCAGGATCTCTAGATTCCTTTAAAACACAGGTTAGATACCACTGTCTTAAAATAACTTTGTCTATCTGGTATTTTCTTCTCTGCATCCATTTTGTGTGTACTTGTTAGAATTGTTGTTGTTTGTCCTTTGTTTTCTTTTTCTTTTTTTTTTTGAAATTATTTTTTATTTTGAATATTGTCTCTTATTTACATATTTCATGTTCTTTCCCTCTCCCCCAATCCCCTCTAACCCTCCTCCCCTTAGCCGACGCACAGTTCCACTGGGTTTTACGTGTATCATTGATCAAGACCTAATTCCATATTATTGATGGTTGGACTAGAGTTATCATTTAGTGTCTGCATCCCCAATAATATCCCCACCCTGAACGCGCCCGATCTCATCTGTCCTTTGTTTTCAAGGAGGATCAATGGCATCATAGGGTGATATCTTGACTCTAGAGTGAATTGGATTTAATCGAGACAGATTATAAACTTCTTTTTTTTTTAGGGTGAATTGGATTGATTTTTTTATTGAAAAATAAAATTTATTTTGTTTTTAAAATACCATATACAGGTACATTCTCTTAAAGATCAAGTATTATATATACCCCTCTTCTCCTTGAAAGAGAAAACAGTTTGTTATTCAACCCAAGATCTTTTTCTATCTTTTGTCATTTTCTGTCTTTTTTAAAATTTATTTTTATTTTATTGATTAATTATGAAAAAATGTTCCATGGTTACATGATTCATGTTCTTTCCCTCCCCTCTTCCCACCTTCCTCCCATAGCCAATGCACAATTCCACTGGGTTTTACATGTGTCATTGATCAAGACTTATTTCCATATTATTGATATTTGTACTAGGGTGATCATTTAGCATCTACATCCCTAATCATATCCCCATCAAACCATGTGGTCAAGCAGTTGTTTTTCTTTTGGGTTTCTACTTCAACAGTTCTTTCTCTGGATGCGGATAGCATTCTTTCTCATAAGTCCCTCAGAAATGTTTTGGATCATTGCATTGCCACTATTACAATCAATTGTGCCACAGTGTGTCTGTCTCTGTGTATAAGGTTCTGCTCCTTTCACTCTATCAATTCCTGGAGGACATTCCAGTTCACATGGAATTCCTCCAGTTCATTATTCCTTTTAGCACAATAGTATTCCATCACCAACAGATACCACAATTTGTTTAGCCATTTCCTAATTAAAGGGCATCCCTTCATTTTCCAATTTTTTCTACCACAAAGAGCACGGCTATAAATATTTTTATACAAGTCTTTTTCCCTATTATCTCTTTGGGGTACAAACCCAGCAGTGGTATGGTTGGATCAAAGGGTAGGCAGTCAGATTATAAGCTTCTTGAAGACAGAGACTGTTATAGGTTTGGCTTTCCCAGGGCCTAGCACAGTGCCTAGCATGTTGTAGACACAGGATGAATTGAATAGAATGACTGTAGGAAACATGAAGTGGCTTCATAGAGGCACTGGGACTTCAGTTGGGCCTTGAAGGATGGGTAGTGTAGAGGGGTGATCACAAGGACTTCCAAAAGGGCAGAACAATATAACTAAAAGATATCTCTCTAAAACAGTGGTTCCCAAACTTTTTTGGCCTACTGCCCCATTTCCAGAAAAAATATTACTTAGCCCCCTGGAAATTAATTTTTTTTAATTTTAATAGCAACTAATAGGAAAGATAAATGCACCTGTGGCCATCACCACTCCCCTGGATTGCTGCAGCACCCACCAGGGGGGGGTGGCGCCCACTTTGGGAATCACTGCTCTAGAATAAGGCCTGGACATTTGCCTCAGGCTAGGGACAAATCCTACCATCTGTGTGGGTTCTCAAGATCTCTGGCAATTCAGGTTTCTCAGAGAATCTAAGGAAGCTGCTGACTTGCCCTGCACCTGCCAGCCTGGTTTTCACAGACTTAGAGAGCTGGAAAGGACCTCAGACCATTTAACAAATCCAAGAGTTCTTGGAATTTTTCATGTCACTCATTCCCTTGGTAGTCTGAGGAAGTTGACATACATACATATATACATACATATACTCCTTCCTGAAATCATGTTTTTAATGCATAAAATAAAATACATAATGTTAGAAATAAAGCCAATTATATGGAAATACTATTATAAGAATACTTTAAAAGTTTCCAGACTCCAAGTTAGGAAGCCCTAACCCTCAGAAGAAACTAAGACTGAGGAAGAAGAAGGCACTTACCCAAGGACATATAGTTACTGAGCTAGGATTCAAACTCAGATCCTTCAATGCCCAATTGAGTGCCTTCTTCCCCAAGCCATACTGCTGCTGCCATTCAGTGGTCAGAGTGGAGAAGGATATTGTCTTCTTGTGATTTCTATCTTCTCTGCCTTGTTGCTTCCAGAATTCAGGCTGATGGCTCTTTCCTCCTAGAGGTAGCATGAACCACCAGGTTCCTTGGGGAACAGCAAGATTCCCTCCTTCCCAAACATGGACTTCTGTCTCACAGAGGAGCTGTCATCTGGCTTGGTGGAGGGAATACCCACACTGATGAAGTCACAAGTTCTTGAAATGAAAGAAAGCCCCTCAGGCACCAGAACTTTGATCATAAAATATTACCAACCGAGAGAGGCCTTCAAACTAGAGTATTATAATGAATATTTTAAAATTTTACTGTAACGCTAATACTCCAGTAGATTTGTGAGCTCAACAGACTGGCTATTGCTTCCAATGAAGCAGCATGGGCCATCTGAGCCCCCTAACAAGTAAAACTCACTATAAAATTGGAAAATGGCCCCATGGTTTCATTTGTGGGTTGTTTAACATTTTCCCTAGTATTATAAGATGGTTATCTCTCAATCAACCAAGAAACATTTTAAAGTGCCTACTATTTGCCAACCATGTAAGACACTGAGAATACAAAACAAAAATAAAATAAATAGTACCTGTCCTCAAAGAGTTTGCATTCTTTTGAGAGGAACAAGTAGAATGTTAGTGCCCTCCTCTTACATGTATAAATCTAGGAATATATAAAATACATACAAAGGAAACATGAGGTAATTAGAAGGAGGCATCAAGAAAGGCCTCATGTCGTAGAAGGACTTTAGCTGGGCTTTAATGGAAACTAGGAATTCTGAAAGGTAGAAATGAGCAGAAATGGCACTTCTGGCACAGGGTATATAGCCTATGCAAAGATATGGAGATAGAGGATGGAATGTCATGTGGGAGGAACAAGTAAGGCCAGTTTAGCCACACCATAGAATAAGAGTTCTTGACCCTTTTTGAGTCATGGACCCGTTTAGCCTTCTGATGAAAGCTATGGACCTTTTCTCAGAATAATGCTTGCAAATGCATGAAATAAAATACCCAAGATTACAAAGGAAATTAATTTTACTGAAGTAGTTATCAAAATATTAATGCAAAATAAGTTCATGGCCTCAAGGTTAAGAATTCCTACATAGATAAGGAGGAATGATGTAATATAGCCCAATCTGGGCTTTACCACTTTGGCAGATGTATAAAGGATGGATCATAATAGGGAGAGATGAGGCAGGGCAACCAATTAGGATGCTATTGCAATCCTTCCTTTTTTAAAAAAATATTTTTGTTTTTATGTTTTACCAATTATATTTAATATCAAAATTTCATACAAGTTTTCCTAAGTTACACGATTGAACTTATCTCCCTCCCTCCCTTCCTCCTCCCAGTGCTGACAGATGATTTGATCTGGGTTATACATGTATTATCATGCAAAACATTTCCATATTGTTCAATTTGGTAAGTGAGTAATCTTATAAAACCAAAACTGCAAAACATAAACCCAAATACACAAGTTATATATCATATGCTTTCATCTGCATTTTGACTCTTAACAGTTCTTTCTCTGGAGGTAGATAGCATTCTTTGTCATAAGTCCTTCAGAATTGTGCAATACCTTCTTTTATACTTTACAAAGGAAACCAGTTATTTGATAAGTTCCACTTATCAAAATGTTTTTTTTACCAAAAACAAGTTTACAGAATTTAGGATAAAAATCACTGACCCTCATTTTAGAGAAAAAGATCCTGAAGCCCATATAAGAGGTAATGAGGGTAAGCAAGGAGATGGGATGTTGTTGATGTTGAGAAGGGCTGGGTCCTTCTACTGACCCCTGCCTAGAGGGCCTCAGGTTCATTCTTTACTTAACCAGATGAGTGGATGTAAAGTAAGGGAGGATATGAACACTCCTGCACATCCTCCCCTGGGCTCCCAGGGTTATAAAATGGTAAACTTCCTGTCTTGGAGAGATCTTAGAGAGACCTCCTTTGAACTTGGGGATCTCTATGCACTTGGAAGCCTTGAAATACCCAGCTAATGTGTCCACTGGATGAACTAACTCTGCAGGAATTGAGAGGAATGAGGAAGTAGAGGTGGGATCTGGATGAGGAGAAGAATCCAGAGAAAGACGACTTGTTTGCCTTGTGAGAAGAGAATAGGTATTCTGAGGGGAGTGTACTGTTGCTTTTCTAGTCCCCTCAAGGGGGCGCTTTGAGAAGCCAGCATGTGTGAATCGTGATTCCCATTCTTATAACCTATTTATTTGGAGATATCAATTTAAGTTTGGATAGGAGCCTGGGCTTTAAGAGGAGCTGGTATATTCTGCACACAGTTTCCCATGTGGTTCCTAACATTATTAACACCTTTGTTTTAATCCCACATCCTCTTGGGAAGCAGCCGGCACTCTTTCCAGGGAAGCCATCTGCATTTATAGATACATAATGACAATTTCCAGTCTCTGTCCATGGTACTGAGTTATTTCTGAGATAAATGATCCTAAATGGAAAACAACGATCAGCAGAGTATAAAAGCGCCAGCGCAGTGTTTATGAGTCACTATAAACCTTAGTTGCAGCACATTAGAAGGAAGTTTCCTTGTTGTCTTCCAATCACCAGAGAGTGAGAATGCTCCTTGAGGATGATGGATTCTTAGTAGGCCAGTAATAGACACCTCCAAGCATGTCCTTAAAGCTGCAGGTACAGGAATAATGTGGGTTCTCCCTGGTGCTTCCAAGAGGCTAGCATTTTCCACAGAGAAATATGTGGGCATGTGAGGCCCAGGAAAAACAGGGAGGGCCTGAAATCATATAAATTTCAAGCTGGTTGGAACCTTATAGAGTTTGACCCTTTGGCTTCACATATGGGAGAAGCTGAAGTCCGGAGATAGATAAAGTAAGTAGTTTTTCCAAGGTCATACAGCTGGTTCATGGTAGAGCCAACACGAGAACACAGGTTTTCTGATTCCCAGGTCAGGACTCCCTCTACTGTACCACATTTCCTTTTAAGGCCTTGATTGGGCAGCCCTTTCCATACATCACTAAACGAATCCACAGACACACAAAGTCAGGATTCAGCTTTCTGAATGTGATGAATGAAGGAGCAAGTACCAGTGACCCTGCTTCAACTCAGGGAAACATCTGGAGGCAAATCAAGATCTTTGAAATCTAGGGCTGGGGGGTGTGCTTTCTTCTCAGCCTAGCTGTGCTGCTAGCAACCACTCTCCAGCTGGCCCAATTGGCCAACACTTCCAATCTGGGCAGAGATGCACACAGTCTTTGAAAAATAAAATTGCAGTTGAACATATGGATTTGTGACAACTTTCCAAAGGCAACCAAATGAACAATTTCCATTCAGAGTAGCTTTTCTGGCGAACACTTAAGTCTAAGTCACTGCTAGATGCACTTGTGCACCCCATTCCCCATGCTCCAGTAAGGCTAGGTAGCTCGAGTCTTCGTCCCATCATCTCTTCATCCTTTAGGGTACTTTGTACTTTGACAGTATGTGAACAGGATCTTGGCAGTTCGGAAGGTTCAGGACAAGTGAATTTTGCTGACATACTGGGTTTTTATATCAGATTTTACTTACTGAAAAGATTCCAGAAAAGTTTAATAAAGAAAATTGAGTTCCCTTTTATATGAATATTTGGAAAATCCAGCCCCTTTAGGAGTAATGGCAAAGAGAAATTACACTGCCACTATCTTGCTGCCCCAAGGACTTGAGAATAATGTATGGGTGGATAGATGAGATATATAGGCTTCCAAGTGGAATGCAGAATATCAAGTTTGGAAGAATGCTGATTGAAAATAGCTCCCCTGAGAAGATGAGCAGTATGGTAAAAAGGAGACTCATGTTTGAGTTCCAGTCCTAATAGTAGTGGGACCTTGCATAAGTTCCTCCCAGTCTCCGAACCTCAGTTTTCTTCTCTATAAAGTAAGGTTTAGAAGATGTGTACTAAACTTACGTCATAGGAAAGTGCTTTGCAAACCACAAGATGCTATAGATATGGAGAATATATTAGAGGTGAGCCATTCCCTGCTTAATTGCTTCTGGCCTGGACAATAGGTATTTATTGGAGGGAGGGCATCTAGTAGGTGGCTCAGTGGATTGAGAGCCAGGCCTATAGATGGGAGGTCCCGAGTTCAAACTTTACCTCAGATACTTCCTACTTGTGTGACTCTGGGCAA
Organism: Gracilinanus agilis; assembly: GCF_016433145.1. Taxonomy (NCBI): domain Eukaryota; kingdom Metazoa; phylum Chordata; class Mammalia; order Didelphimorphia; family Didelphidae; genus Gracilinanus; species Gracilinanus agilis. Next base: position 32,802,268 of record NC_058136.1, on the reverse strand, counting down.
GTGACATAACCCCCATTGCCTAGCCCCTGCTGCTCTTCTGCTTTGGCACCAATACACAGTATTGATTCTAAGACTGAAGGTAAGGTTTGGTTTTTTTAACTCTTTCTTAAAAATTTCATTTTTATTGTCATGCAAAACGCAGTTTCATATTGGTCATTGTTGTAAGAACAAACTCATATATAACCCAAACCCTCAAATAAAACCATAAATACACTGATGTGAAAGACAGCTCCTGTAGTTCTTTCTCTGGAGTCGGAGAGCATTCCCTGTCTTAAATCTTTCAGGAGTGTCCCAGATCATTGCATTGCTGAGGGTAGCCAAGTTTCACAGATAATCATCATCCAATATTGTGTTTACCATGTACACTGTTCTAATTCTGTTTATTTCACACTGTATCAATTCCTACAGATCTTTCCAGCTTTTTCCGAAATCATCTTGCTTATCATTTCTTATAAAACAATAGCATTCCATCACCAACATATACCACAATTTGTTCAGTCATTCCCCAATTGATGGACATCCCCTCAATGTCCAGTTCTTTGCCACTCTAAAAACCACTGCTATACATATTTTTGTTCAAGGAGGTTCTTTCTCCTTTTTAAACTCTTTGAGATAAAGACCCAGTAGTGACTAGATCAGAAGGTATGAACTGTTTTATTGTTCACAACTCCACCAACAATGCATCAACATCCCAATTTTGCCTCATCCCCTCCAACTTTTAACACTTTCCTTTCCTGCCATATTGGCCAATCTGATAGATGTGAGGTGGTACCTCAGAGTTGTTTTAATTTGCATTTCTCTAATCAAGAGTTATTTAGAACATTTTTTCAAATGATTATTGATGGCTTTGATTTCTTCATCTGAAAATTGATTGTTCATATCCTTTGACCATTTGCCAATTGGGGAATGTCTTGTATTCTTATAAATTTGAGTTAGATCTCTATAAATTTGAGAAATTAGACTTTTACCAGAAACATTTGCTATAAACATTTTTCGCAGTTTATTGTTTTGCTTCTAATCTTGGTTCCATTAATTTTGTTTGTACAAAAGCCTTTTAATTTAATATAATCAAAATTATTCATTTTACATCTTATAATAATCTCTGTCTCTTGTTTGGTCATATATTTTTCCCTTCTCCAAAGATCTTCCAGGTAAACTATTCTATGTTTCCCCTAATTTAGTTATGGTATCATTCTTTATATCTAAATCATATATCCATTTTGTCTGTATCTTGGTATAGGGCCATGTTGGTGAAGATGTGGCACACATACCCCTGTGTGCTGGAGGTAGCTATTCTGTTCTTCCTTTCCACCATGCCTGAGGACATTTTTGCATGCCCCACCTCTCTGTCCAGCAGCCCAATGCACTCTCTGGGGTAATTCGAGGTGGGGGGTGCCCACAGGAGGCTTGAAGGTGCAGTATGGGCATACGATCACTAAAAGGTTTGCCAACGCTGGTATAGGGTGTGAGATATTGGTCTATACCTAGCTTCTGCCATACTGTTTTCTAATTTTCCCAGCAGTTTTTGTTAAAGATTGAGTTGTTATTCCCAAAGCTGGGATCTTTGGGTTTATCAAACACTAGGTTGCTGAGGTCATTTACCCTTGTATATTGTGTATCTAATCTATTCCATTGATCTATCATTCTATTTCTTAGCCAGTGCCGGGTTGTTTTGATGATTGCTGCTTTATAGTACAATTTAAAATCTGATACTGGTAGGCCTCCATGAAGGCAAGGTATTTTTAAAAAATCATTTATTAGGCACCTACTATGAGCTAAGAACTTTGTTAAGCACTTACTATAAGTCAGGACCTTTGTTAGACAGAGCTTGGGGATTCAAAGACAAGAAGTTACTGCCTTCAAGAAGCATTCAAATGGAGTAGATGGTACACATATATCAAAGCAGCTCTACAATATACAGGACAGATACCAAGAAACCTTGCAAGGTTGTGAAAGTGGGGTGAACTAGGAAGAGTCTTATGTTGAAAGTGGCCCTTGAAGGAAACTAGAAATTCCAACATGCAATTTTGTTGCAAGGGGAGGGTATATTCCAGGTGTGGAGTCTAGATGATACAAAGGCATGGAGATGATTGGAGAAGAAAAGAGGTGTTAAGTAGGACAGCATAGCTCTACTCTAGAGGTTGTAGGAAAGGAGTAATGTATGAGAAGGCTAGAAAGGTAGGTGGAGGCCAGCTTATGAGGATCTTTAAATTCCAAACAAAGGAATTTCTATTTGATCCTAGAATTAATAGCGAGCTGCTGGAGAGAAGTGGCATGATAAGACCTGACTTTAGAAACATCATTGTGGAATCTGTGGGGAGGATGGATTGGAGTGAGGAAAGATTTGAGGCAGGAAGAACCATTAGAAAGCTATTGGAATAGTCTATATGAGAGCTAATGAGAACCTGGCCTAGGGGTGGTGGCTGTGCAAGGCAAGAGGAAGGGGCATATGGGAGAGGTGTTGGGTATGTAGAATGAAAGGGGGAAGCCTGGGTGATTGGAAGAATGGTGATGCTTCAGAAAAGGGGTGGATCTGAGGGGAAAGATGAAGAATTCTGTTTCATTCCTGTTGAGTTTGAGATGTCATCCAGTTAGATACATCTGAGAGGCTCATGTGGGAATCATCTGCATAAAGATGACAGTCAAAACAATGGGAGTTGGTGAGGTAAAAAAGTATGGAGATGAAGACCAAGGACAGATCTTAAGGAGTACACCTAGAATCGACATTTATGATGATCCAGAAAAAGAGACTCATTTACCCAAACCCAAAATCGATAGAGTTGGGAAGATGTCGAACTTTGTAGGTTCTCTGGCAAGTCTTTGTTCTTTGATATGGAAGGCATTTTATGCTCCCCTCACCAGTTACCCATCTTTTCAGCCTCCATACCTTCATTCATATTATTATTCCCTCTTCTCGATCTAGCCACTTCCTAGCCAATTTCCAAGTCTCACTTCTCCCTGGTTACTCCAAACCACACTGGCCCCTTCCTCTTCAGAGTTCTTGTAGCCCTTATTATAGTATAATAGTGGTAATAATAATAATTGTTGTTGTTATTCAGTCGTTTCAGTCATGTCTGACTCTCTGTGACCCCATTTGGAGTTTTCTTTTCAGAGATACTAGAATGGTTCCTCACCCAGATGATTTTATAGAGAAGGAAACTGAGGCACACATGGTTAAGTGACTGTCCCAGGGTCACACAGCTAATAAGTGTCTGAAGCATGATTTGGATACAGGAAGATGAGTCTATCCTCTGTGCCATCTAGCTGACCCCAAGAATAATTAGAATAATAGTTATAACAATAATTTCTATTTCTAGAACTCTTTAAAATTTATAAAGTTCTTTCCTCTTAGTAATCCTAACAAGAAGTATAAGTTTTATTATCTCCATTACAGAGATGAAAAAAACTAAGACTCAGTGAGGTCAAACATTTGGCACTTAGTAAACATGGTCTCATACTAATGGACAATAGTTTCTGTGTGTGTGTGTGTGTGTGTGTGTGTGTGTGTGTGTGTGTGTGTGCGCGTGTATATTTTCTCCCTACTTAGATTGTAAACTCCTCAAGGGTAGAAGGCACATTTTTTTCACTTAGAGCATTAAGTCTTTAGCACTAAGTGTTTCAGGGTCATTGGACTTGGAACTAGAAGGACCTTAGAGATCAACTTAGTCCAACAAATAAAGAAACAGGAACCTTGATTGGCGAAATGACTTGTCAGTAGCAGAGTCAGGATCCAACCAAATCTGATGCTCTGCCCTCTCCATTAGCTCACTTGCTGGCCTTGGCATTGCCCACATGCTAATTTGCCTCTCTGTCCCAGGGCACTGGTCTCTCTCTTTGCATTTCTGGCCCCTCAGTGTCTAGAGTCATCTTTCCAAAGCTTTCTCTACAAGTATCCAAAGGTCTGCCAGCCGGCTGGCCAAGGTCAGCCATGACAGTAATAGACCTGGCCTAGGTCACCCGGAAATCTGCAGGTGGAGCTCCCTGTGGCCTGCTTCCTGCTCTGCTTGTAGAAATGTATACACAGCATGCTGATTATTTATTGCAACAACACGTCACTTTTCACTTGAGCTGCCTCAGTAATTGCCTGGGAAGTGAGATGTATTCCTCTTGGCCTGACATCTTGATGTTTCATTAGGCAAGACTCCTGGTCCCAAGGAGTCCTTGGGCCATACATGGAACTGAATGGCAGGGAGGGGAGTTGTGTGGGGTTAAGAGTGGCAAGAGGATGGATGTGATGTCAGGATTGATGGCTTAGCTGTCATCTCATTAGAGTTTAGAAATGATGGCACGAAAGAATATTTAGGACCCATAGAGCTGACTGGGGATTATTTAGCATAGCCAGAATTGTGTGGCTTTTTGCTGTGCTGGTCAGGCTTGGGGTCTGCTAAATAGGCCAAGGAAAGTTGGGTCTGGAAAGGACATTAGAAACGAAGGCTTATGACCATGGTTATTCAGATGGCAAGCATTCCCCTTCCCTTTGGCCATCTCTTTCAGCCCAGAACCACTGGTAGGGAGGGCTATCTACCACATTTCAATACCCCAATGCAGGGGTCGGCAACCTTTTCGGCCGTGAGAGCCATAAACACCACTTTTTTAAAATGTCATTTCGTGAGAGCCGTGCAGTGCTCACAGTGCGGCTCCTGTAACAGCGCCTGAAAAAAAAATGCTCCTGCAGAAAGAGCCCTATCTGGCCCTCAAAAGAGCCAGATATGGCTCAGGAGCCATATGTTGCCGACCCCTGCCCCAATGAGTCTATGGTCTTGTCAATGCACATGAACAGAGCCATCACTTTTGTGTCAGGGACAAATATGAAAAAAGTGACAACAAATGTACTTTCCCAGAGTGAATCAAGTCAATCCAGGGTGGAGCTGAGGACATATTATAAAGTGGGGTGAGGCAGAGGCAGACCAGGGAGGAGGTCACCCAGGGTACTACCTCTGGTTTTTTTTATTTTAATTACTGATTCTTGCTAACTAGGTACTAAGCTCAATTATTCTGTCCCCTTGCCTCTAAATATCAGTGGTGTGAGGAAAATCTTTTGTTTTCCTACTCTAGTTCCAGTTCTACAGATCACAGGGCCTCCACACCTTTCTCATTTTTGTGATTTTTAGTAAGCACTAAACAAATGTCTCTTCATGCATTCTTTCATTGATTCTTATTTATGTATTCCCATCAATCCTCCCAATGTGCTAGAGGCCTTCCTCTATTTCTTTGAATATATTCTTGATATCAGTTATACCTCCTGTATATGTGCCACAACCATGTACACCACACGGATAGCCCATCATGCCTTGAGAATAACAGATTGAGGCTCTAGTTGCTGAAAAGATATGATTTGGGGCTTTTTCATAATAATAAAAGTGACTCTGATTTTTCTTGCAATCTGGCTCAGATTAGAGGCTCGCCAAAATTCCATAAGGCTTGACATTTAGAATTCCAACCAGATAGAAGCTCTACCAATGTCAGAGAGAAGTAGAACACTTACTATATGTGTTGTGTGGCTCTCCAACGGGAAGTGATCTTTTAGCTCAGGGATCATGAGAGGGATCCAAAGAAAATGGAGAGTGTTGGGTCAGCTAGGTGGCTCAATGGATTGAGAGCCAGACCTGGAGATGGGAGGTCTCATGTGCAAATCTGATTTCAGACACTTCCTAGCTGTGTGTCTCTGGGCAAGTCACTTAACCCTAATTGCCTAGCCCTTACCACTCTTCTGCCTTAGAACCAATACTTCCCAGTATTGATTTTAAGACAAAAGGTAAGGATTTAAAAATTGGAGAATATAAACCCTCAGAGGGAAGGACTAGCTCCAAGGTGAACCCCTTGCAAGTCTCCAAGAGAGGGAGGGAGAACTGGGTAGTTTTTCACTTCCCCACTACTCACTGTTCTATGTCTTACCATAGTCCAGCAACTTCCTGTGAGAGCTCATACCCCCATATGTTGCTCCCCTCTTCTCCCTCCTAGCCCAGTATCCTAAGTAATTCTGGGAAGCTGGGCAAGCTCCAAATAGATGCTTGATTCTGGGCAGAGACAAGAAAAGGGGAGAAGGTTCAGGGAGAGTCTTTCTTCCTGGGCTCTGTCTTACCAAGCTAGAGGGAACCAAAACAACATTCAAAAGAGAATTAGACCAGGAGAGCACACACCCCAGCCCAAATGTCCTCAGAGCTAATATCTTTGGGGCCAAACTTCCTATAAAGCTGTTTCTTGCTGCAAATCACATCTGGTAGCAAACACTTTCCAAAGAACCATTTCAATTCTAGCCCTATCTTGCTTAGAAAATAACAGTGGCTACCCATGACCTTTAGGAGAAAGTCTAAATTCCTCAACTTACCATTCAAGGATTCCACAACCTAATGTCTACCTCTATCTCCCACCTTCCCCCTTGCTCCTTTCAAATATGCCCCCTCTCTACTCAAGCAGCCCAATCTCCAGGCATGTGCCATGTGTTTTCTCCTTTCCCCACCTTTATTCAATCTGTTCCTCCTGTCTAGAATGCCATTCTTCCTCCCCTCAGCTTATCCCCATCCAGTCCATCCTGTAAGGCCTGGGTCACATCCCACTCCTGCTGTGAAGTCTTCTCAAATGATCTCTGTAAAACGAGCCAATTAGATTAGCTGAGTACTGAGGCCCCATCCAACCCCAAATCCTCTGTCCTAGGATTCTTCTGGTAATATGCCTGGAGCATCTTCTCAGTATCATTTGGAATCTTATATGTTTAGCTAGGGACAGCTAGGAGTCACTACAGTGGGTACTGTGCTGGCCTTGGAGTCGGCAAGACTCCTATTCCTGAGTTCAAATCTGACCTCAAACACATTAGCTATGTGACCTTGGGCAAGTCACTTCACTCTATTTGCCTCAGTTTCCCTAACTACAAAATGAGCTTTGCTAAGAAAAGCCCAAATAAGATCATAAAGAGTCAGATATGACTAAAACCCAAAAGTGTTTAGTTCTCTTTTTAAGTATGTAAGCCTTCTGTCTCCAGCTATGCTGTAAACTGTTGGAGGGAAGGAACCTGGTTCACTGTTTCTTGGTGTCCTCTGAGGCCTGGGCCTATACCTTGCACAGGGAGGATGCTCAAGACTGACTGGTTGGAACTCAACTAGCGGGTTTGCAAAAGGATTCCTCTCTGGATCAATAGTGAAATGGCTGAGTCTAGTCACAGAAATAGCTTCCTAAAACAGTAGAAGAAGTGAGTCAAATGGGAAATGGTGGGCTTTAAGTCTATGTCAAGGTCTGTTGTGGCATAAATACCCTTGGCCCTTTTATGAGGAATTTGTCAACTGAGGTAGCAGGTGTGGTGTTCTGATCCCCAACGTGTCTTTCATCAGAGCCATAACTAGGGCAGGACAATTGGAGTTTGTCCCATGGTGGTGGAATTTGTGGGGGGACTCTGACACTTTTGGCTTTAGAACACACAGCAAAGAAACAACTAAGCTTAGCACCTAGTTAACAAAAATAATTAATAAAAATAAATGGGGGGGGGGCAGCTGGGTGTCTCAGTGGATTGAGAGCCAGGCCTAGAGACAGGAGGTCCTAGGTTCAAATCTGGCCTCAGATACTTCCTAGCTGTGTGACCCTGGGCAAGTCACTTGACCCCCATTGCCCACCCTTACCACTCTTCTGTCTTGGAACCAGTACACAGTATTGACTCCAAGACAGAAGGTGAGGGTTTAAAAAAATAAAATAAATAGGAAGCTACCAAATGACAGCTTTCTTCTCCCTTCCCCCATGAGCTTATTCCCTGACAACCTTGCTTCCCCATCCTTTTGCTACTACAATAGGCAGTGCTATGAATATTTTGGCATAAATGGGACCTTTATTTCTGTCTTTACCCCTACTTGGGGTAGACACCTTAGTAGTGGGATGTCTGGAGCAAAGAATATGGATATTTTAGAGCCTGTTTTCACATTGCTTTCCAGAATGGTTGGAACACATCAGAGCTCCACTAACAGTGTATTAGTGTGCTTGTCATTCTTCAGCCCCTCCAACATTGACTAATTACATCTCTTGTCATCTTTGCCAATTTACTAGGTATGAGGCGAAACCTCAGAGTTGTTTGGATTTGCATTTGTCTTATTATGAGTGCTTTGGAGTCATCTCTCATATGGTTGTCGACAGTTTACAATTCATTTCCTTAAAAAATGTTAATGTTCTCTCTTATTTTTTCCATTGCTTCTATTTCCTACTGTATTTCCAGCCTGACATATGTAGTGTCCCCCACTTAAGGCTCCCCTAATTCTGTAGTTATATCACTTTCTTGAGACCAAGCTTAGTCAGAGCATGCAGTTTCAATAGCTTTGTCTTTTTTAGATTTCCTATGTACAGTGCTGGAGGAATTGTGTATGTTACTAATATTATTTTTTCTTTAAACCCTTTACATTCCATCTTAGAATCAATACTGTGTATTGGTTTTAAGGCAGAAGAATGGTAGGGCTAGGCAATGGGGGTTAAGAGACTTGACCAGGCTCACACAGCTAGGAAGTATCTGAGGCCAGATTTGAACCCAGGATCTCATATCTCTAGTCCTGGATCTAAATCCAATGAGACACCCAGCTGCCCCCTACATTATTAATATTATTGATATTAACAAATAGTAATTTGTTCAGTCGTTTCCATTGTGTCTGACTTTTGGTGAACCTCATTTGGGGTTTTCTTGGAAAAGATACTGGAGTGATTGGCCATGTCCTTCCCCAGCTCATTTTACAGATGAAGAAACTGAGGCAAACAGGGTAAAGTGACTTAAAGTGACTTTCCCAGGGTCACACAGCTAGTAAGTGTCTGAGGCTAGATTTGAACTTAGGTTTTACTCTAGGCCTGGAGCACTGTGCCAATTAGCTGCCATAATACTATAATATACATTGTGAATATTACTATGTAGTCATTGTGTATATTACTTTCCTGGTTCTGCTTTCTTCACTTTCATTCATCCTGCTCATCATTTTTTCCAGTACACAGTAATATTCTTGTTCAGCTGAGATAGAAAAATATGCTGCAAATTGGATAGAACTCTGAGCCTAAAGTCAGGAAGATCTGAGTTCATATCCAAACTTAGACACACTAGCTGTGTGACCTTGGACAAATTAAACCTCTGACTGCCTCAGTCTCCTTATCTGTAAAATGGGAATAATAATAGCACTACCTCCAAGGGTTGTCATGAGAATCAAATGAGATCATATTTTTAAAGTGCTTAGCACAGTTACTGGCACATAGTAGGCACTTGATAAATACTTTTTATCCTTCCTTCCATTACCCAGTCAATGGATATATATATATATATATATATATTGTTTTCAGTTCTTTGCTGCCACAAAGAGAGCTTCTGTGAATATCTTGGTGTATATGGGACTCATCATGGGACCTTTGTCATTCTTGGGGATAACAGTGGAATTTCGGGGTCAAAGAGAATAAGCACATTAGTCACTAAACAAAATTCTAAAATGCTTTCCAAAAGAGTTGTAGCAAGTCACAGCTCCACTAACAATGTATTGGTGTGCCAGTCTTTCTACACATTGACTGTTCCTATCTTATGTCATCTTTCTCAATGTTTTTTCTGCATGTGAGGTAAAACCTCAGTATTGCTTTGATTTCAATTTCTTATTACAGTCTTTCTTACAAAAGAAATGAAAACTTATTATTTTTAATTAAATTTTATTTTATTTTCCCCCAATTACATCTAACAATAGTTTCCAACATTTTTCAAAGAATATTGAGTCTTGAATTCTCTCCCTCCCTCCCTTCCCCCTCTCCCCACCCATGTTGAGAATGTAAGCAATCTTCTGTCATAATTAAGCCAATCTGATAGGTATGGGGTGGTACCTCAGAATTCTTTTTAATTTAAATAGTGATAGAGAGCATTTTTTGCATGACTATAGAGAATTTTAATTACTTTGAGAAACTGTCCTTTCACTATCAATTGGGAAATAACTTGTATTTTTATATATTCAAATAATTTCTCTATGTATTTGAGAAATGAGATCTTTATTAGGAAGTTGTAAAAAACTGTTTGCACCATTATGTGCAAATGTATTACTCTCCATCCTATTTATCCCTATTTAGTTCTGAGTATCACCTCTCCCAATTTGCCTTCTTTTCTATCAGCCTCACTCACCTTCTCTTATCCCCTTCCCCTCCTGCTATCCTGTAGGGTAAGATAGATTTCTATACCCAATTGGTTGTTTATGTTCTTCCCTCACTTAGTCAATTCTGATAAGAATAAGGTTCGTGTGCTCCCTTCCCCACCGCCACCATCTTTCCCTCCATTGTAAAACTTTCATGCTGCTTTTATGTGCAATAATTTGTCCCATTTTATTTTTCTCTCCCCCTTATTCCCATTGCATTCCTCATTCTCATGCTTTAATTTAATTTAATTTAATTATTCATATTCAAATCACATCCTTGCCCTCTGTCTATGTATATGCCTTCTAACTGCCCTAATAATGACAAAGTTCCTTGGAGTTATAAGAATCTTTCCATGTAAGTATATAAACAGTTTAACTTTATTGAATGTCTTTTGACTTATCTGTCCCCGTTTACTTTTTAATGCTTCTCTTGATTCTTGCATTTGAGAGTCAAATTTTCTATTCAGGTCTGGTCTTTTCACCAGGAATGTTTAAAAGTCCTCTATTTCATTGAATACCCATTTTTCCCCTCAAAGAAAATTATGCTCAGTTTTGCTGGGTAAATGATTCTTGGTTGAACTACTAACTCCTTTGCCCTCTGGAATATCATATTCCATGTTCTCTGATCCTTTAAAATGTAGAAGCTGCTCTTGTGTTATCCTGACTGGCTCCACGATATTTGTGTTGTTTTTTGGCTGCTTTCAATATTTCCTCTTTGACCTAGGAGTTCTGGAATTTGGCTACAATATTCCTGGCAGTTGTCCATGCGAATCTCCTTTAGGAGCTGATAAGTAGATTCTTTCAATTTTTATTCTACTCTCTGGTAAAATATTAAGGCAGTTTTCCTTGGTAATTTCTTGAAAGATAATGTCTCAGCTCTTTTTTTACTGTGGCTTTCAGATAGTTCAATAATTATTAGATTATCTCTCCTGGATTTAATTTTATTTTCTAAGTCAGTGGTTTTTCTAATGAGCTATTTCACATTTTCTCCTAGTTTTTCATTCTTTTGACTTCGTTCTATTATTTCTTGATGTCTCATGGAGTCACTAGCTTTCACTTGCTCAATTCCAATTTTTAAGACATGGTTTTCTTGAGTGAACTTTTGTATCACCTTTTCCATTTGGCCAATTCTACTAGTTCTTTTCCTTGGTGAATTTTTGTATCTCTTTTTCCATAGGGTCAATTCTGCCCTTCAAGAAGTTCTTCTCTTCAGTGAGTTTGTCTAATCTATTTGTTTAATCTTTTTTTCCCACTTTGCAAGTTCTGCTTTTTAAGAAGTTCTTCTCTTCATTGTTTTTTGTGCCTCTCTAACCAAATGGCCTAGTCTATTTTTTAAGGTATTAATTTCTTAAGTATTTTTGTGCCTCCTTTATCAAGTTGTTGACTCTTTTTTCATGATTTTCTGGTATCTCTTTGATTTATTTTCCCAATTTTTCTTCTACCTCCCTTATTTGATTTTAAAAATCCTTTTGAGCTTCTTCATTAATTCTTTTTGTACTTGAGAGCAATTTCTACTTTTCTTGGAGGGTTTGGGTAGTTATATTGATTCTGTTGTCTTCTTCTGAGTTCATGTTTTGGTATTCTCTGTCACCAAAATAACTTTCTATGTTGAGTTTCTCTTTCTGTTGTTTGCTCATTTTATAGCCCTTTTATTTTCTTTTAATTAAAAATGTTAAAGCTCTGTAACTGGGGTGAAGGGAGCACTGCTCTAAACTTCAGATTCTTTGTGCAGCTGCCTGCAGAGCTAGCTCCAGGGATCTATCTGCTTTCAGTTCTTCCCAGGTAGTGAGATGTAAGGAGAGGTGTGTTTAATACTGTCCTGCCCTATACTGTCATCTGTGAGTAACCCCCAAGCATTCTTTTCCCCCTTGGAACTGTGACCTGGGTCCCCTGCCCTAAGCTCTGGTGACTACTAGTGTTCCTCCTCCCTCTGAGAATGTGCCCCCAGACTTCAAACTGGTTCTCTGTATGGGAATGCAACAGGAGTCTTGTACCCAGAGCCAGCAAAGAGACCCTGTAATCTCCTTCTGAGCAATTGTCCCATACCCGCTCTTATTGGCTGTGGATGAGAATTCCAGAAGCCTTTGCCTCTGCTTTGGTTGCACCAAAGGCCTATTATTGTTGTGGGGCCTGCACTGGAGTGTTGTACTCTACCTCTCCCCCAGTTCACTAGATCCATAGTGCCAGCCTTCTAAGTTGTTTTGTGCTAGAAAATGACTTTATCTTGTCTTTTTGTAGCTTATGCTGCTATGTAGGATATTACATCATAGTTTTTGGAGGGTAATTTTGTAGATATCAGATGAGATACCTTCTCTGCCATCTTGGCTCCACCCTCTGAAAACTATTATTAACATTGTAATAGAAATGTATAATTTCTTTTTTTTTGAGATGCATGTTTCCTATCTTTTGATCACTTATCTATTGGACCTATGTATCTTTTCTGCCAAACCCTGATCAGAGATATTTCTCTGTATCCTCCAGCAAATAGCACAGTGCTTGGCCCATGTGCTTATTCATAAAGGGTTGTTGAATAATTAAGACTTTTCCGCATTTGATATTTTGCTTCTTATTGGCTTTGTTAGTGCATTGTGTTAGCAGTTGCATTGATTTTGTTAGTACAAAAGCTTTTTGATTTCATTTAATGGAAATGGTCTATTTTCTCTTTTTTGGATCACCTTTATGAGAACTCTGAAAGTTATCTGATCTCATTTGCTACTAATTTTCTTATTGTATGACCTTTATCATTCAGATCATGTAGTTTCTTTGTACTTAGTATGGACATATGATATAAGGTTATCCTTAGCCTCATTTCTGGCCAAGCTACGAATTTCCAGTTTTGAATGTATTTTGAACCACTTGCCTCAGGCACAAAAATTGTTAGTCATGACTGTTTTTCATTATAGATTTTTAAAAATCTGTTTGCTACATTTATGATTAAAACCCTATAGGTCTTTTAGTACAATTTGCATTTCTCTGATTAATCCCTGACGTCTAAGTGGCATTTCTTCTGGAGAACTTAAATGTTTCAGGAATTGGTTCCAATCACACCAGGTGTGTGTGGGGAGTTCTTTTTTTTTAAGCAAAGAAGCTCTTTAAATAATGGGCTTGAAATCAAAAGTATCAATAAGCACATGAGAAAGTGTTCTAAATCTCTAATAATTAGAGAAATGCAAATCAAAACAACTCTGAGGTATCACCCCACACCTAGCAGATTGGCTAAAATGACAACAGGGGAGAGTAATGAATGTTGGAGGGGGTGTGGCAAAATTGGGACATTGGTGCATTGCTGGTGGAGTTGTAAATCGATCCAACCATTCTGGAAGGCAATTTTGAACTTTGCCCAAAGGGCTTTAAAAGACTATTTGCCTTTTGATCCAGCCATAGCACTGCTTTGTTCATAGCCCAAAGAGATAAAAAGGGGAAAGACTTGTACAAAAATATTTATAGCCACGCTCTTTGTGGTAGCAAAAAATTAGAAAATGAGGGAATGTCCTTCAATTGGGGAATGGCTGAACCAATTGTAGTATCTGTTGGTGATGGAATACTATTGTGCTCAAAGGAATTCCATGTGAACTGGAAAGACCTCCAGGAATTGATGCAGAGTGAAAGGAGCAGATCCAGGAGAACATTGTACATAGAGACTGATACACTGTGGTATAATCGAACATAATGGACTTCTCTACTAACAGTAATGCAAGGATCCAGAGCAAGGCTGAGGGACTGATGAGAAAGAAAACTAGTCACATTCAGAGGAAGAACTATAGGAGGAGAAACACAGAAGAAAAACAATTGCTTGAACACATGAACTAATGAGGATATTATTGGGGATGTAGACACTAAACAATACCTCTAGTCCAACTATCAATAACATGGAATTAGGTCTTGATCTTGTAAAACCCAGTGGAATTGTGCGTCCGGTTGGGGGGGGTATGGTACAGAGGGAAAGAACATGAAATATATAATTTTTAAAGATTTCTATTATTTAAAAATTAAAATTAAAACAATACATAAAAAAACAAAAAACCAATGGGCTTTACTGGGAAAAAGATATACTCATCAATTCCAAAAGGATCTTTCCTTTTCTTGAAGGAGTCCTGGAGCTTTAACAAGAAAGAAGTTTGTGGAGAAGGCAAGACCACAAACAAATGGGCCACAGATGGTCATTTATGTCTGTGTGTGATCTTCAAAAACCCATTATCATTAGGCAACCTTATTTTCTGTTATTTATTTTGTTGAGTCTCATAAATGTTTCACTTTTTCTTTCTGCTGCCCCTTTTCCTGAATGATTCTCCACTTAGAGGGTCGTAATATGGTATAGAGGAAAGTATGGTTGATATGAATTCAGAAAACCTGGGTCCAGGCCTGACCACCATTGTGTAATATTAGGCAAGTCATTCATCCTCAGTTTTCTCTTCTATAAAATGAGACAATAACTCTTGTTATTATATCATCTTGCATTATTAACTGTTGCTTCCTGTAAATGAATCTTTAGAGGAGTCCTCCTCTAGTTACTCACCATGGCAGTTCTTGGTTCTCATAATCTATCCTGAGAGAAAACAGGCTCCGCTAGGTCCTACTGAGTTGGGAAGGCTTTTAATACAGGCAATTAATCTAGTTATGTATGAAGAAGCTCGGCATCAGATTACTGGCCAGATACACTTGGGTAGAGAGAACAGTAAACCACCTCATTGAAGCTTGGAGGGGTTCTGGTCCATTGTGATGTGGGTAAATGATGGACCAGTCATAGGTTGTCAGATCATAGGACATAGATTTAGGGCCAAAAGAGACCTTAGAGGTTGTTTAGTCCAGCTCCCTCATTTTATATATAAGGAAATCAAGGCCCAGACAATGAATGCAATGACACTCAGGTAGGAGTGGCAGAGCCCTGAAGTTCATCTTAGTTTGGGGGCAGTCACAGTCACAACTGTAGGTACATTCATTCCTCATTTGGGGCTACAGTATGGTAAGATGCATGGGATCCTGGCTCTGGAGCCAGGGAATCTGGGTTTAGATCATGGCTCTTCCTATCTGTGTCACATAGTTCAAGCCATAACCTCTCTGGACATTAATGTCCTTGTCTGGGAAATTAGGGAGTTGGACCATTGACCTCGGAGGTCCTTTCCAGCTCTAGATCTATGTGATCTTATGAATCTGGGACCCCTGAATTCTATCACTCGCCACCTTGGATGGCAACTGCTGGCAATAGGGTCATAGAAAAGGCATTAGGAATCACAGGCCCCATTTGACAGAAGACGAGCCCCAACTCCCACAGATTGGAAGTCATTTGCCTAAGGCTGTAGGAAATAGCCAATGGCCAATCTTGGAGTTGAACTCATGACATATGGCTCCAAATTCAGGCCTCTCTCTAGCCCTGGTTTCTGAAGCTTGAGATTCCCTCCATTTATAGTTCCCCTTGTAGCATTGCATTCTCTTGGCAAGCCTCCCTTCTCCCAGCACACACACACACACACACACACACACACACACACACACACACACTCTTCATCTTTATTCTCCAAGAACAGGCTCTCTTCTCCCCTCCTATGGAGCAGCCAGTTGCTGTGGGCAGTAGCACATCCCCATCAGAAGCATCTTAAGTGATCTTTCATTATCAGAGTAAAGATATTCATCCCTTCAAACCCCTCTCCCTCTCCCTACCCCAATCATTAATTAGTTAACTCGCAAGACAGCCTGCTGAGAAGGATCAGTGTTATTAGCCCCATTTCAGAAAGAATTAAACTGAACAGGAAGGTGGTGAGTCACTGGCCTGCTGCTATAGGCCATCAAGGAAGTTTGCTCTCAGGTTTCTCTGCAGTTGCTAAGGGAGGGAACCTGAGAAAAGCTTTATGTTTCTGTTTTCATTTAAATAAATTGTGTTGATACTTTTTGTTTTTGATTAGTCATTTCCAGACACCCCTCTTTCCTTGACATCAAATCCTTCCTTCTCACGAAGAAAACCAAGCAAAAGCATCCAGCTGTGTCTGGCAATGTATGTAATATTCTGCCTTAATTGTCCCCCACCTCTCTGCCTGGAGGAGGGAAGTCCTGGATGTTTTCCACTTACTCAGAGGCTGACTTCTTTTTAATGGTCTTTCCATTCGCATGGCCATGGCCCTTTCCCTCCTATCTTTCCAAGATGGCAGGGAGAGAGTCAAGGGCCCTTGGAGAAGATATCCAATCTACTCCTTCGTCCACAAGTCCTCTTTTGCTGATGATCGAAATCCTGGACATTGAAACTTAAGCAGGCCATTGCCTTGTTTTGTGTCTTCTAGGTTGACCATTCATGCTGAATGTCCCATGCACTTGGAAGACTTCCCCATGGATGTACACGCCTGCCCACTGAAGTTTGGAAGCTGTAAGTCTGTTCTCATTTCTCGTTGGTCTGTGGCCTTCTTAGTGGGAGCCAACAGCCTCAAAGGCTGGGGCCCCAGGGTTTATCCCAAACACTTTTGCTCATTCTTTCACATATACCCATAGGTAACCGCTGCACTTAAAGCAATCCAGGTTGGGGGGTGGGGTGGGGAAAGGGTGTGTGTGGGGTTACTGACTAGTCGGGAACTAAAGAATCAGCTTCAGGTTCAATCCCTCCCTGGTCTCCTTCTAGAATGCAAAATCTTTGCAGAAATCCAGAATCTCTCCATTTCTCTTCATTCCAGTGCTGATGGGATAAGATCAGGGGAACAAATTCAAATGTTAGGTGGGAGATGAGCCCATAGCAAGGGAGTGGGGGCTTTCTTGGGAAGAGATTGGTTCTGAACACCAGAGGCTGGATTCAGTCAATGGCTTGATTCCAAAAGGCAAAATCGGCCTCTACCTCTTATCAACTATCCAGAGCAGATAGTAAGTACTTCCTTTTCCTGGTATCCTCCAGTGGTTATTAGGTTAGATGGAGCCAGTGGGCTGGCTCATTGAAGTAAGAGCTTAACAGATGGAAGGGACTTTGGAGATTAATAAAGGGTATGGACTGGATGATCTCTCAAGTCCTTTCCAGCCATGTTCCTGTGTAGTCCAACTCACTAATCCGATAAAGAGTTGGAGCCACTCCTCCCACTTCTGCCCAGGCACAAGGCCCTCCTATTTTTTCTCATGAATAATGATACCTTGAGGAAAATTCAAACACTGGAAAATATAGGTCTTTCAGAGAGCACATGTCCCCTTGCTGCTCTGTCCTGTGTTCCCCTCTATCCCAGGCCCCTGGGTAATATCAACCCCTTTACCAATCCCTTCTCCCACTACTTGTTGGCACCCATGAGTTGAAATCACAATATAACTGGTATAGTGGCTGATGCAAATTTAGAATCAGAGAATTCTGAACCACAAGGGACTACTGAGATCATTCAGAACAGGGCTTTTTCACCTTCGTTGCACCATGGGCCTCTTGGACAGTGTCTGGTGAAGCCTATGTCTCCCCATTCAGAATGATGGTTTTCAGTCATTTAAGTCATTTAAGGAAATGCAATATGATCAGATCTATGTGTTAGAAATATCATTTTGGCTATTGTGTGGAGGTCAGATTGGAAAAGACAGATACTAGAAGCAAAAAGACCGATTAGAATGTAAGAGGTCTTCCAAAAAACTCCCAATACCTAATCTCAGCTCAGGGTCCATCAAATTAAGTTAGTTAAAGTGTAGATGGCCAAGAGAAGGGATTTGTGTCTGCAAGAGCTTGTTAATCCTTGGGGAGGTTGCAGGGGTGGGATGGAGACCTTTGAGCAGGGTTGTATTTTCATCCCTATTTTACAAATGGGAAAAGTAAAGCTCCACAAGGTTAAGAGACTTGGCCAAAGTCATATGGATGGAAGGGTTGGAGCCCAGACTGAAAATTAGATCATGAATGGAAGGTCATGCCGAGCCACAAAAATCAGAGCAGTTAGGTGCCTTAGCTATCCCTGGGTCATCTTGCTCCTGGGCCAGTCACTTAAAATGAGTTACAAGGTGCTGTCATGAATCAGGGGCTAACAATTCAATTCAACAAGCATTTGCTGAAGGCAAAGGTATTTTGTGTGTGTGACTGACCCTATGCTAGGTACTGGGACAGAGACAAAAACCAAATAGTTCTTGCCCTCGAGGAGCATACATTTTACTGGGGATAGTGTAGCAATATGTGCACAGATAAATGAACACAAATGGCATACAAAGTAACTGATGGGGGGACTAATAGCAGCCAATTAGGAAAAGGTGATACTTGAGCTGAGTCTTGAAGGGAGCTAGAGAGGCTCTGAGGTGTTTGTAGAGGGACGGCATTCTAGAATAGAGGAAAGTCTGTGCAAAGGCCCAGAGGCAGGAAATGGAATGTCATCTATGGGGAGCATCAAGTAGATTAGTATGGTTTGGAATATTGAAGGTGTGAGCCAAAATTTTATGTGATGTAGAACTTTTCTTCAGTTTGGAGATCTGGCAGGGTTTTGTTATGTTCTTCAAGGTTCCTTGAAAAGAAGAATGGGTTTGGCTAGCCACAGAGGCAACTAAATCATGGGCTCCATTTAAAAACAGGGAAGCGTGGTAACAAGTAGAGGTGCCCCTTACACTTAAAACCTCTTCCTCAGGGTACCAGATGGCTTTCTGCAGCCTCCCTTGAAAGGTCATTGGCAGGGCTCCCATGGTCTAGGAGCTGGAGCTGATGGATTTCTCTGAAGGGAGAGAGTCAAGATCAGCTGACTCCAGTTGGAAAAGTCAGGACTTGTGTCTTCCTCATGGAGAGCTTAGCTGTGAAGGGATATGGATAAGCTCAAGCCAGAAACTATCTAACAGGGAGAGGTTCTGCCTGGACTTTCTGATTTAGCTCCTACGCCTTGGCCTGAACCTCTCCAGGTTCTTATTTCTCTCTTTTAAAAACAAAGAGGAGAGGGGACAGCTAGGTGGCTCAGTGGTTTGAGAGTCAAGCCTAGAGTCAGGAGGTCCTGAGTTCAAATCTGGCCTCAGACATCTTCCTAGCTGTGTGACCCTGGAAAAGTCATCTAGCCTCCATTGCATAGCCCTTACTGCTCTTCTGCCGTGGAACCAATACATGGTATTGTTTGTAAGATGGAAGGTAAGGGTTAAAAAAATCCAAGGGGAGCTCTTAATGAGTATTTCCTGACATGAGACTGGTCAGATATTGAGGCATGTAAAGATTAAAAATTAATATCCAAATACTCCAAGTATTATATTTAATAAGGTTTTATTTATAATAACTCGAAGCAAAAGGAGAATTAATAGCCTCAGTAAAGAAAAAGAAAGCTCCCCGACCGCACATGCAGGAGAAGAGAGAGCAAGAGGGCGGGTTTACCACAAACTTATAAACAACACATGAAGACACAATGTGGATGAAAGGAAAAGGATTCTGGGTAATGTAGTTCAGAGGTTCAAGATTTTCTAATTATACAGGCACAACTTAGCAGCCAGGAGAAAAAGGAGATTGAGAGTGCTAGAGGGTGTCTGGAGAAGCCTTGGCAGCGTAGGCTTCAAGTCTAAACTCCAACATTTCCATCCTTAATTTAACATAGGAATGACATATGGAATCCACCAAAACCTTTGCCATGCCTTCTCTCTGCCATCCCCTAGAATACACACCAGGAGGTAGAACCACAAGATTACAGTTTGACAGCTAGAAGAGCCCTTAGAGGTCATTGGGCCTCAAACTCTCATTTTTCATATAGGGTAAATGAGGTCTATGCTGTCCCTATGTGCCAGTATATCGGATGGCACTAAATGCAGTAAGCTGTGTCTGCAGGTTTGGAGGGTGGGTTATATAGGAGGAGAAAACCATACATTGCCAAGCTGAGATTAAAAGGTAGTTTCTAGATCTGGACTTTGTGCCAAGGTCTAAGGATCTCCAGATCCATTTTCTTAGGTCCCATCATTTTAGAGTCGAAGCGGGGACCTCAGAGGCTAAGAACTACCCTGTGTCTGACAAGGAGTCATCCAGCCTTTGCTTCAAGATCTCCAGCGAGAGGGAATTCACTGCTTCCCCTGTTAGCCCACTTCCATGTTGGGATAGTTCCATTTGATAGGAAGTTTTTCTTGACATTAACCTTGGATGTACCTCTTTGCACCTTCCTCCCATTGTTCCTAGTTCTTCCTTCTGGAGCCAAGCAAAACAAGGTCCTTCCATATGACAACCATTCAAATATTTGAGCAGAGCTAACCATGCCCTGCCCTGCCCCACTTCTGCGCCAAGTCTTCTCTTCCCCAGGTTCCTGCTAGTCTTCTCTAGACAACCTCATCTAGACAATTCATCACTGTCAATCATAAAATGTGGTGTCCAGAAATAAACACAATTCTTTATCTGCCATCTCATCAGGTCAGAGTACAATGAGATGATCATCTCCTTAGTCCAGAAGGCTGTGCTTCTTTGAATGCAGACCAACAGCATAGGTAGATCATAACTGGTTGAATGTCCAGACAAACTCTACATATTACCTAGGTCAACGCTCTGGGTTTCCCACAAAAATGATATGAGATACTTTCTTAAATGCTTGGCTAAAATGAAGTGGAACTGTAACGACAGCATTCCTCCCATCTGCACTGGCTCATTCTCAATGAAATATTCTGGATCTCTGTGATCACTGCTTCTTTTTCTAGAATGACAATTTGTCCAGAAATCCCAAGAGAAGCTCCCCAGCTTACACTTGGTAGACTCCATTCTGATCCTTTAAAAAAATCGGCCTAATATTTGCCTTCCTCTAGTCCTGTAGTTCATTTTTCATTGTCGGCCATCTTTTAAACATCCTTCTCAGTGATTTCCCCAGTGATACCTGCCAGTTCATTTAGAAGCTAAAGATAGAGTTTATTTATTGGCCTCAGGCAACTTGAATTTATCAAGGGGCAACTGGGTACTCTCTTACTCTTTCCTTATTTATCTCCAGTATCAACTCTGTTAGCCTTTTCCCTGCTGTCACTGCCAATGCACTGTCCTTATTCTTGGTAGGAAAAACAGATACAAACTATGAGTTGAGCATTTCTCTCTTCCATTCAAGGCTTTGCTAGAGTTGGCTTGTACTGGCTCAAAACTAGAGCCGGTTGTTAAATTTTCAGTATTAGCATTTATGTCTAGGAAATGAGCAAATGCTATCAAAATGAGCTTGATTTTTTTTTATTTTCTAGACTTCAGAAAGTGATAATAATGCAGCTTTAACTCAAAAGCAGGCCACACATACAGTCTTCCAGAGAGCTGGTTTCAGTCATCATTATCTCATTTACTCAAAACAACTGTCCTAGACCTTCTCTGACAGTAGAGTTTTTTTCATCCCTTTTTGTTTTTCTTAGGTTTACTTTGAAGCTCTGCTCATTCTTGTCTTAAACCCTTCTGACTCAATAGTAAATGTAGTAATATAGTCCCAGTGTCTAGGTCAAGGAAAGACATTTTCCTTCCATTATCTGCTCTTATGAGACCACATCTAGAAGATATTTTATTCAGTTATGAGGACTACATTTTAGAAGGAACATGGATAAGTTGGAGGCTGCCCAGGGTGGTAAAAGGTCTGGAGATCACTATATGTGGAAAGTGATTGATGATCCTGGGGATGTTTAACATGGACAAGGAGACTCGGGGAGGACCGATAGCCATCTTTAAGGATTTGAAGGGCTTTCCTGTGGGAGAGGGCAGAACCAGCAATAAATGGTTAGAAACTAGAGAGGCAAAATGAGGCTTAATGTAAAGAAAAACTTCCTAACAAGTAGAGTTCTCCTCAAGGGGAATGAGTTGCTTCAGCAGGTGGTAGTTTCCTCCTCTCTAGGGACCTTCAAGGAGAAATTGGCTGATCATTTTCTGGGAATGTTATTTAGGCATAGTTTGGATTAGGTAGCCTCTGTGGTCCCTTTTAACTCTGCCATTTCTGAGACTCTGAGCAAGCACCCTGTAGGACTACCAAAAAGTACCATAAAGCAACCAAAGCCTAGACTAGACCTACCCACCTGGGTAGCTCATATGAGGTTGCAATGGGAAGACAATCTGGAAAGAAATTCCCCAGGAAGCTGGGAAACAGAGTTTACTCCTTTGTCCTCCACAGCTATCTTTACCATGTTCCATATTCTCTCTTTGGTGTATGCAGCAGGGGCTTGGGAACAGAGGAGCAAACTTGTGGTGCTGAACTTAGACACACTGACCAGTGAATTATCTTTGACTAGAAGTCTGGGGTTTTTCTGGGAGAAGGGGACCATATCTCCTGGCTTAGGCAGTAAAGAAAAGGAAAAGCCTAAACATCTGGTGGTTGGCCAGGTGTGAACACTGACAGTTGGAAATTAAAGAAATGTTCCAGAGCCTCCTTGGGTAGGGGAGATTAAATGATAATTATGCCTCAGCCTCCTATCTCTTATGGTTAAAGAGTGACTCTTCTGCTTTCCCTCAGCTTCTTCCTCTTTTCCTTCCTCCCCTTCTCCTCCCTCTTCCAGATGCCTACACAAAGGCCGAAGTGATCTATTCCTGGACCCTTGGAAAAAACAAATCTGTGGAAGTGGCCCAGGATGGCTCTCGCCTGAATCAGTATGACCTGCTGGGGCATGTTGTTGGAACTGAGATCATCAGATCTAGTACAGGTACCAGGGCGTGGTGGTTCTAGCCAGACTTCCAGTTGGCACCAGAGACTGCAGTGCTCTGTGGTGGGAGGAAAGAAACTGGGAGGAAGTTCTAAAGGGTGAAGAAACTATTTGCATGACTCTGCCAAGACTGAGAATGCCCATCTATCGGTTCTGTCATACTATGCTAAAAGGTTGACACGAATCAAAGGCATGACTGGGATCAGACTATATCTATTTGGTTTGTTTAGGGATCCATAGGTGGGTTCACTTAACTGCATTCCCATCTATTTCACGTACTAGCCTATCCAGCAAAGCCCACAGCTTCCCAAGTCAGCTAAAGTACCTTCCTTCTCTGGTCAAGATATTGATACATACAATATTGGATTCTTACAGTGGCACTAAGTCTAACCACAACAGTAGAGAATGAGAGTGAGCTTCAGGCTCTCTTATGCTCTCACTCAGGGAGCACATGGCAATTTATAGCATTTGAGAACCCAATATGTCACTTTGCCAGTGTAACTCATGAGTGGGCAGCCCATTCATTAGTCTCCATTCTTTTTAGATTGGGTGGAAAGAGAAGCTTATCTGATTTACTGAAGCTTCCTACATCCATGAGCTCCCAGAGAAGCAGATGGCATCCTGACCTTCCAAGGCTGAGAGGTTAAGGATTTGCTTGCCTGAGGTCATTGCCAGTATTCTTGCTGAATCTACTTCAGTTAATTATGCCAGTTACAAAAAACGTGTCTAGAGCAAATATTCTATGATTCGTTGAATATTGATTATTTTTTTCCATCTGCAGTGCTTCATTTTTCCTAGTTACCCAGGTTATAGGGAGCTCCAGGGGGCCCTTTGTTCCTTATCCCCCTCCCCTCCCTTTCTCCACGGCTCTCCTGTTTTCATTACTCTTCCCTTCTCTCTTCCTCATTACCATTCACAAATATTTTACCCCTAGACAGACATCAGGGAGCTCTCCCCTCACTGTGGAATATTTTCCCTCCAGTGTGCTTGATGTTAACAGACCCTACCTTTAACAACCTGTGCCATCTCTATAACTAGGCCCTGAGGACACATGGGGGAGTCCAAGAATTTGATGTCAGAATTTCTAATCTGGGTCTGTTTCTCCAGAGAAGAACTAGCAAGCCTGAAAGAAAAGCTTGGATTTGATTTTATTATTTGCATAATAAGCGTGGGGGGGAGGGTAAAGGGAATGGAATTCAGCAAGAGTTTATTAAGCCTTTACTATGTGCCAGGCACTGTGTTATACAGTAGAGACACAAAAACAACAGCTTACGTGGTATTGTGCCTGGGTGTGTGGAGGCTGAAAACATGAGCATAAATAAGTAAATAAGATGCAATACACAAGTCATTTCACGAGGGAGAGAACATCAACAATTTGGGGAGGTAGAAAGCAGGGAAGCCCTCATGGGGGATTTGATTCTAAGATGTTCTTCGAAGGAAGCCGAGGATTCAAAAAGGCCGAGGTGAGGTGGAAATGACTTCCAGACATCAGAGTTCACTTGTGCAAAGATATGAAGGTGAGAGATGAAATATTGCTTATGGGCAACAGTTAGTAGATAAGCTCAACTAAAAGAGAGAATTCGAAGGGAAGCAATATAGAACAGTGATATAAAATGGGGCAGATAGGTGGTGCGGTGGATGGAGTGTAGAGTAGGGAGTCAAAAGGACTCATTTTTCTGAGTGACCCTAGGCAAGTCACTTCACCCTGTTTGCCTCACTTTCATCATCTCTAAAGTGAGGTGGAGAAGGAAATGGCAAACCATTCCAGTAACTCTGCCAAGAAAACTCGAAATGGGGCCACAAAGAATCAGACATGAATAAAACAACTCAACGACAACAAAAACATATAACAAGTCTAGAAAGGTAAGTAGGAAATAGATTTTACATGTATAACTATATATTCGACTATATATATATATGATTTTATATATATATATATATATGACAGGACAAGATGATATATAGGAAAGAGATTTTAGATAGATTTTATATGAATCTATATATACACACACACATATATAGAAAACAAGTCTAGAAAGGTAGGTAGGAAATAGATGTTTTATGTGTACATATACTTGTATATATGTACACATATTAAGCCTAAAAGGGTAAGTAGGAAATAGATTCTGACTGATAGATAAAATACCTAGAAAGGTAGATAGGAAACAGATTATATAAAAAGAATTATGTATAGAAAATATTCATACATAAAACACAAGTCTAGAAAGGTTGGAAAGAAATAGACTTTATATATGTGTATTTAAAAGTCTAGAAAAGTATGTAGGAACAAATATTATAGATATATAATTTTATGTACAAAATAGTAAGCAGGTTTATATATATACATATATATAACACAACTGTGCATATATATATAAATATAAATACAAGTCTAAAAAGATAGGTAGGAAATACATTTTAGTTGCATAGATAGAAAGATAAAGAGTTAAAACAAGGCTAGAAAAGTAGGTAATAAACAGATTATGCATATATGTATATATATGCACAAAATAACTATATAAATATAAAGCACAAGTCTAAAAAGGTAGTTAGGAAGTAGACTACATATATATATATATATATATATATATATAGAGAGAGAGAGAGAGAGAGAGAGAGAGAGAGAGAGAGAGAGAGAGAGAATGAACAAGTCTAGAAAGGTAGGAAATTAGATTATAAATAAAAATAAAACACAAGGCTAGAAAGAAAAGTAAGAAATAGATGGTAGATGTTATATCTGTAATATATATATCAGAAGGTAGGTAGGAACTACTAGGTCTGTATCCCAAAGAGAGAAAAAAATGGGAAAGGATCTGTTGTACAAAAATATTTATAGCTGCTCTTTTTGAGGTGGCAAAGATTTGGAAACTAAAGGGATGTCCCTCAATTGGGGAATGGCTGAAAAAACTGTGGTATATGATGGTGATGGAATACTCTTGTTCTATAAGGAATGATGAACAGGATGATTTCAGAAAGACCTCCATGAACTGAAGCAGAGTGAAATGAGAAGAACCAGGAAAACATTATACACAGTAATGAAATATTGAGGAATGATGAAATGTGATAAACTTTGCTATAAGCAGAAATAACAATGATCCAGGACAATTTTGAGGGACTTATTAAAAAGAATGCTATCCACCTCAAGAGAATGAACCATTGGAGTATAAATGTAGATTATAAAATATGATTTATCATTTGACTATTTGGGTATATGACTTGGGGTTTTGGTTTTATAAGATTATTCACCTACAAAAATGAGTAGTATGGAAATGTGTTTTGCTTGATAATACATGTATAACCCAGAAAAAAAAGAACGAGGCCATGGTAAAGAGATTACAGGAAGATGTATTTTCTAGCAGTCTCTAAACTATTCATGGCTTTATTTCTACTAGGTAGAAATATTTTATCTACACATAGATAAAAGCAGAAGTATGGGAGACCAGGCCCCAACACATTTTATCTAAATCAGAGGTATTAAAATATTTTAATTAGTCATCCCCTAATTAAGAATTATCTGAGTCCATATTCCAAATATATGTATATTAATTTATAAATTAAATATGTGTACTATAAAAAAGTAGGCAGGAAATTTATTTTAGATTAATAGAGAGATAAATAAAATAAGTCTAGAAATGTAGGAAATAGATTTTGATAGATAAAATAAGTTTAGAGATGTAGGTAGAAAATAGGTTATATATAAATATGAGATACAAGTCTAGAAAGGTAGGAAAGTAGTAGATTTTATATATGTGTGTGTGTGTGTGTATAAAACAAGTCTAGAAAGGTTTGTATTAAACAAATTTAATATACATATAAATATGTATAAAATAATTATGTATATATATATATATATATATATAAAACACAAGTCCAAAAATAGATAGGAAATAGATTTTAGATAGACAGACAGATAGATACATTGGTACATTCGTAGACCGACAGGTAGGCAGCAGGTAGATAGGCAGTTGGACAGTCAATCAGA
>NC_058136.1:32685251-32764526 GCF_016433145.1 Gracilinanus agilis | reverse complement strand
TTAATAGGTAGATAGTGATAGATACTTTAGTAAGTCTACAAATGTGAGTAGGAAATAGATTTTGATAGATACATATATACAGAGAGATAGACAAAATCAGTCTAGAAATGTGAGTAGGAAATAGAGATAGATAGGAAGATTGATAGAAAATAGCTCGATAGATAAAATAAGTCTACAAATATGGGTAGGAAATACATTTTGCTAGATAGATAGACACACAGAGAGATAAAGTAAGTCTACAAATGTAGGTAGGAAATAGATTTGGATAAACAAAAAAAAAAGTCTAGAAAGGTAGGTAGTAAATAGGTTATTTATATATAAATATGAGATACAAGCCTAGAAAAGTAAGAAAGAAATAGATTTTATATACATAAAAGATAACTGTATGTGTGTGTACACACATAAAAGTCTAAAAAGGTAGGTAGGAAAGATTTTCAATAGATACAAAATAAGTCTAGAAATGTAGGTAGGAAATAGGTTCTTTATATATAAAAATAAAACACAAATATAGAAAGTTAGGTAAGAAATAGATTTTATATATGTATATGTATGTGTATAAAACAAGTCTAGAAAGGTAATTAGGAAATAGATTATATATGTATATATACATAGTTATATACACAAAATAACTATATATAATAAGCACAGACCTAGAAAGGCAAGTAAGAAATGGATTTTTCATGTGTACATATATTTGTATATAAGTACATGTAATAAAGTCTGGAAAGGTACATAGGAAATAGATTTAAGTCCTACTATACTAACGTAGATTATATATTTTAAAAAGGATTATACATACGTAATAACTAAGTGGGTAGGTAGGAAATAGATTATTTATAAAAATAAAACACAAATATAGAAAGGTAGGTAAGAAATAGATTTTATATGTGTAAATAGATATGTATAGTCTAGGACCATGTTGGTGAATTTATGGCACACATTCCCCCTTCCATGTGTGCCTGAGGACATTTCTTATATTACCTACTCCTCTGCCCAGCAGTCCAATGGGAACTCTTCCTCCTTCCCCTGTCTTGGGTAAGGTGAGGGGACTCACATGAGGCATGAGGGTTGCAATTTGGGCACTTGGTCTCTAAAACTCTGGTCTAGGAAGGTAGGTAGGAAATGGATTTTAATAGGCAGATAGTGATATTTAGTAAGTCTACAAATGTGGGTAGGAAATAAATTTTCATTGATAGATACATGCATACAAAGAGAGACAGACAGATAGATAAAATCAGTCTAGAAATATAAATAGGAAATAGAGATAAATAGGAAAAGATTGATAGAAAGATAGCTTGATAGGTAAAATAAGTCTACAAATGTGGGTAGGAAATATATTTTGGTTGATAGATATAGATAGATACATAGATATATACATAGACACCAAGAGATATATAGATACCTATAGATAGACAGAGAGAGAGAGAAAATAAGTCTACCTACGATATAGGTAGGAAATAGATTTGGATAGATAGAAAAAACAAGTTTAGAAAGGTAGGTATAGGTTATATATAAATATGAGGTACAAGTCTAGAAAAGTAAGAAAGAAAAAGATTTTATATGTGTGGGTATAAAAAAAGTCTAGAAAGGTAGGTGGTAAACAGATTTTATATACCTACAAAATATCTATGTGTGTGAATATATATATGTTAACAAAAGTCTAGAAATGTAGGTAGGAAATAAATTTTAATAGATAAAACAAGTCTAGAAAGGTTTGTAGGAAATATGTTATTAATATATAAATGTAAAACAGGAGGATAGAAAGGTAGGAAACAGATTATATATATATATATATGTATATATATGTATATATATACACACACACATATAAACAAGTCTAGAAATGTAGGAAGGAAATGGATTAAAATCTATCATAGATAAAACAAGTCTGGAAACATAGGTTAGAAATTGATTTTATATATGTGTACACATATTTTTGTATATGTATGTATAAAACAAGTCTAGAAAATTGGTAGGAAACAGATTACATATTTCATGTATATATAATTTCTAAACAAAAACTATATATTTTATAAATATATATAAACTGGAAGTCTAGAAAAATAGGAAATAGATACCCAAAGATAGATATCATGATCTTTTCTACTTCCCTTCTACCCCTCTCCAAGATTCTAAATATTATTAATGCAAGTATTATCCTAGAATACATATTTCCAATGTTCCTCATGTTGTGAAAAGACACATTGCTTACATTAGAGAAAAATTCATGGAGGAAATATGATGATAATGCTTCAGTCTGAATTCAGACTACCTCAGTTCTTTCTACGGCAATGGATAGCCTTTCTCCTCATGAGACCTTTGGAGTTATCCAGAATCCTCGTATTGTTGATAATAGTTAAGTAATTCATGGTTGATCGTCATACTTTATTATTGTTACTATATTCATTGTTCTTCTGGTTCTGCTCACTTCATAGAAGTATTTCCGGGTTTTTTAGTGATCATCTCACTCATCATTTCTTATGGTGCAATAAGATTCCATTACAATCATTTACCACTTGTTCAGCCATTCTCCAATTGATGGACACCCCTTCGATTTCCAGTTCTTCGCCACCACAAAAAGAGCTGCTATAAATATTTTTGTATGAGAAGGTTATAAATTGCTCTCCAGAATAGTTGTAACAGTTCACAACTCTACCAACAGTGTATCAGTGTCCCAGTTTTTCCATGTAGGCCTCCAGCATTTATAATTTTCCTTTTTTATCATGTTAACCATATTAACCAGGCATGAAGATGGGAATC
Organism: Gracilinanus agilis; assembly: GCF_016433145.1. NCBI lineage: Eukaryota > Metazoa > Chordata > Mammalia > Didelphimorphia > Didelphidae > Gracilinanus > Gracilinanus agilis. The sequence goes on along the minus strand of NC_058136.1, from coordinate 32,761,766 downwards.
TTAGAATTGTTTTAATTTGAATTTCTCTAATTAATGATGAATTGGAGAATTCTATTCATATGACTAAAGAGTTATAGATTCTTCAGCTGAGAACTGCCTCTTTGTATCCTTTGACCATTTGTCAGTTGGGGAATGTTTTGTGTTCTTATAAATTTGACTCGGTTCTCTATATAGTTGAGAAATGATGCCTTTGTCAAAGACTCTTGTTATAAAGATTTTTTCCCAAGTTTGTTGTTTATCTTCTTATATTTGTTGCATTGGTTTTGTTTGTGTAGCGAACATGCATAAAGGTCTTGAAGATATATTATATATGTTTGCATACATATTTTAAAAGGTAGATGTATGTCTCTTGATGTCTATCTCTCTCCACCTCTCTCTCTAGATGTCTATCTATCTCATTAGTTGCATCAGTCTGTGTATCTCTAGGTATCTCTTTTTCTCTTTTGATGTCTATATCTGTCTGTTTCTCTCACTAGATGTCTATGTATCTCTCCTGGTGTTTGACTCTCTCTAGATGTTTATCTCTCTAGGTGTCTATTCATCTCTCTCTCTAGATGTCTGTCTCTTTCTCTAAAACACAGGTGAAGGAAACATATCAAGGTAAGACAATAAAAGTGCTGTTGTTAAAGTTCAAGTTCAAGTTTAGACCAATCTTTGTTTTCAAGTTCAAAGCCATGGTCAGCTCAAGACCAATGGCTACAGATACCTGTAGAAAAACAGACAAACATGAGCCAGACACCTCAATAAATGAACAGACAGAAGGCACATAGAGAAAGAGATAGAAACATGGAGACACCTAGAGAGAGAGAGAGAGACAATATACACAGACACCTACTGAAATAGAGATAGACATCTAAGGAGAAAGAGGCATATAGAGATAGACAAACATCTAGGGAGAGACACCTGGGTAGACAAACATAGAAAGAGAGAGACAGAAGACACCTAGAGATAGAGATGGATAGACACCTTGAGAGTGTCTATATAGAGAGCTAAAGGGATATAAAGATAAACATCCAGAGAGAGATAGACATCTAGATAGATGAATAAACATAAAGACCGACAGAACACACCTAGAGAGATAGAAAGACAATCTTCTAAGAAAAAGAGATGGAAAGACACGTAGAAANACCTTAAATTAGTTATTTAGACCTTAGGAGAAGATTATCTCTTAGGTTAGAGAGCTAAATAGCTAACCAAGTTACCTTTCCCCTCTAGGGTAGGGGCCGCTTGGACCTAACAGTTTAGGGCTCCCCTGACCTTATTTTATCCTTGTCCCTCCAGAATGACTGGGAGAATCCTACCCTATGATGTCTTTACCACCCACCAAAAAAGGGCTCACCATACAAGGGCCTGCCCAAGTGGAGGGGCCCTTCAATCTTAGTGGTTATCCTAAGGACTTGTAAATCACCAGATGCTGTCCCATTGATCATATAGATTTCTGTTTTAAAATGAGGAAGATTGTCTGCCTGAGCTGAATTCTATATCTTTATTGAATGTTCTTTCTTTGCTATGGCAAAGTAAATTTCTTTGGTTAGCTATAGAATATACCTATGAGTGTTTCATTTCATTCCAGGATTGGACCTAAACTACCAGGGAGCCAAGCTGAATCAGTTCCAAACTATAACAATTACAATATAGAGTAAATGGACAACAACCTGACCTTGGGAGGATGGCAGTAGCCACTAGATTAGTGGTTCCCAAACTTTTTTGGCCTACCACCCCCTTTCCAGAAAAAATATTACTTACCCCCCTGGAAATTAATTTTTTTTCAATTTTAATAGCAATTAATAGGAAAGATAACTGCACCTGTGGCCATCACCACCCTCCTGGATCGCTGCAGCACCCACCAGGGGCAGTGGTGCCCACTTTGGGAATTACTGCACTAGAGGAACAGACATCATGAGAGATAGCCAGATGGTAATAGACACCTAGAGAGATAGCCATCTCAATAGAGATAGAGATATCTAGAGATATAGACATTGAGATAGAAAGACACTGGGAGAGAGATAGCTAGAGATAGATACATATACATACATAGACAAACACCTAGAAATAAAGATAGATATCAGAGACGTATAGAGATAGTCAGACACCTAGAGAGCTATAGATACTGAGAGAGTTAGACAGACACCTAGAGGTAGATAGATGAACAGATAGACAGATAGATAAATAGACAGAAGACACCTAGAGTGAGACAGAAAGAATAGACACACACACACAAAGACAAAAGTCTAGAAAGGTAGGTAGAAAGCAGATTTTAGATCAAAGATAGGCTGGTAGATGCATACATAGTAACATACAGGATGAAGATAGGTAGATGGATAGATAAATACTCATATACATGATAGATATATAGATAGGCTATCTGGCTAACCTCATGACTGATGACCTTCTGCCACTTTGCATCAGCCTTTTGGGTTGGCTTCTGCACCACCATCATTGCCTTTGCTGTGCACATGGTTGAGACAAAATACATGAACTCTGCTGAGGGCCAAGGTACTGATGTTAACGTTGTGCCCTCACCATGCTCTGGAAGGAGGGACTCCAAGTCTTCTACAAAGGGTTTTTCCTTCCCTCCTCTGCTTGGGCTCCTGGCACATAATGATGTTTGTTACCTATGAGCAACTGAAACAAGCCCTGATGGCCACTCATTTTGTTTGTTTGTTTGAAGCTAACTGAATATACTTTGAAATTACATTCTTGGAAGATTACTTGATATAGTTCTTTGTAAGAAATAGGTCCCTTTCTTCCCTTATCAAGGCACTACTACACAAAGGAAATCAATTTCTAGCATTCTTCTCTAGGAAGTCTTAGGCCCTGTCTGGTCAGTCTGCATTCACACCTTGAAAGAATAGCAATCTCCCCTCTCTGAAAAAAACAATCAACCAACCAATCCAAACCCAACAACCCAACCCAGTAACTAACAAATAAGAGTGGTAGTTATATCAAACATGAGGAGGTGGGTAATTTTCCCCAGTACTACACAATAAGGACAAGTAGAGAAAGTGTATTCCTGTTTTATCATACTTCAAAGATCTGTAATCTCATCGTGGTGGGATTCCATTCACTCACGAAGGCTCCAACCTCTGAATACCTTGGCTGAGTTTCTTCATGAGTTGCTGAAGCCAGAAGAAACTTACCACTGGTGGCCAACCTTCTGGGCATGAGATGCTTGACCACACTACAGAGATAAAAGGAATTATGAGGATCAAAGTCATCCTACACACAAACAGAAATGAAAGAGGAAGCTAAAGATCAAGGAAGGGTCAGGGACCAGGTGCACTAAACAGAAAACTACCAGATGTGTCATGTGCAAATTGTCAAAATGAGTGACACTTAGAATGTATATCTCAATAATGCAAATGGCCAAGTGGGCTAAGAGGATATGCCTTCTGAAATGAACAGGAGCCTGTGGGTGGCCAGGATAGTGTGTAATTAGGCTAGGAACGAGGGACCTATAAATTAACATGTTTAGCAGAAACGGCAGGAGGACTAAGGGTAGCCTATATAAAACAAGTCTAGAAAGGGAGGTAGGTTGAGAAGTTTGTATTTTATCCAAAAGCCAATAGGGAGCCACTGAAGATTTTTGAGTGGGGAGTGACATGACCAGCACTTTAGGAAGATCAATTTGGCAGCAATGTGCAAGAGTAGACTGGAGGAGAGGGAAGAGGAGGGATAGTGGGGGGCAATTACAAGGTTATTATAACATTCTGGGTGACAGCTATAAGAGTAGAAAGAAAGGGATAGATTCTGGTGATGTGAGGTTAAATTGATGATATTGCAATTAGATGAAGAGGGAATAAAAGGGAAGGAAGAGCTAAGGATGACTCCAAGGTGGCAGACTTAGATGACTGAAAGGGTGATGGCGCTTTCAACAGAAATGGGAAAAGTTAGAAGAATAGGATCGGAAGGGAAATTAAGATGACTTCTGTTTGTACTTACATATGGACATGCTTATGTAACCAAATGAATAGCCCTAAAAGCTATTCATATGCTATCCATGCAACAATGACCCATGGCAGAAAATGATCGATTTTCTAAATCGTTCATTGCGGGGTATAACTGTGGGAGGCTCGTCTACATGAGAGTCAGTTGTTCACTGGGTCATGTAATCTTGGTACTCAGTGATTTACTCATTGTCTCCTCTACCCCCTTATTTTTATAAAGTGAATTTTATTTTGCAAAGAGCTTTAGCTTTAGTTGCTTCATTTCTTTCTCACAATGCCACCACAAGGTGGGTACAGCAAGTATAATTATACTCATTTTACAGATAACAGAACAAGAGAGGCAGAGTGTCTCGTTCAAAGTCAGCCAGAAAACAGACACCAGGGATCTTGCCACTCCATCATTCTATTTCCTCCCAAATCTATCCCTTTTCGAAACTTCTCCATTTTTGTAGACAGCACCATTCTCATTCCAAGCATTCTGCTTCATAACCTCAGAGGCATTCAGATCTCTGCTCTCTCCCTTCCCCCCTATTTCTTATCAGTTGCCAAGTCTTATGTTCTTTTCCAGAAATGTTCTCTTATTAACTCAGCTCCATTGCCCAGAAGTTCTATAGCCCCTTTCTATCAATTCAAACGACTACATAGAAAACAGTCATTGTTTATTGGAGCAAAAAGAAATCCATTAATGGTTAACAGTGTGTGTATGTGTGTGATGTAGAGGTTGGAAATTTCACTCCTGGTGATGAGGCCTGGAGTGCTGAGCTAGCTAGGTCTGGCCTCTGTGGTAATGCCAACAGTGTTGCTGTTTTCTGCCCTAATCTGTTATCTCCAGGAGAATATGTCGTCATGACAACCTACTTCCACCTTAAACGCAAGATTGGTTACTTTGTGATACAGACCTACCTACCCTGCATCATGACGGTCATCCTGTCCCAGGTTTCTTTTTGGCTTAACCGAGAATCTGTCCCTGCCCGTACAGTCTTTGGTGAGTGTTGGACAAGAGTGGAAGTATTCCCCATGGATGGCACTGAGCTCCCAGGCATGGTCCCTAAGTAAAGGCTAGACCCCCAGGCCCTGGGGACCCTCAGCTCTTTCTGCATGCAGCCTAAGGCTCCCCAGTCATCTGGCTACAGTTGCAGTCCATTCAGGATTCTATTCCTCCTAATCCTGCAAGAGGATCCACCTGAGAGGGAGCATGTTAGGTGCTAGAAAGGAATTGTAGGGTTGCCGAGTAGTCCCACAAAATGAGCAAAAAGACCATGGGGCAGAGATTTTAGATTTGGAAGGGAACCCAGGAAGTCATCTAGTTCAATTCCCTTGTTTTCCAGATGTGGGAACTAAGGGCCAAAGAAAAGAAGTGACTTGTTCTAGGTCACGTGCCTAGTTCATGGAAGAGCTAGGACTGGAACTGAAATATCGTGATTGCTAATTCAGTCCTTGCATTTGTCTGGCCTCTATATGCTACCTAGGCATTGATCATTCAACCCTGCTGCCAGTCAGTATGTTTCTTGGGTCAAGTCAAGTAAATAAGCATTCAGTAAGCACCTACAATGTGTCAGGCACTGTGACGAGTGCTGAGGATACAGAGAAAGGAAAAAGGTAGCCCCTGCTCCTGAGGAGCTCATGACTAGTGGGAGGGGAGAGACAGTAGGCAAACAACAATGTACAAATAAAGATTCAGACGGGATAAATTGGAGAAAATCTCAGAGGGAAAGCACTAGCCTTAAGGAGGATTAGTAAAGCTTCTTGAAGAATATCGAGTTTAGCTGGGACCGGAAGGAAATTAGGGGAGCCAGAAAATGAAAGAGAAGGATTTTCAGGAATGGAGGATGGCCAGTGAAAAATATATGGAGCCAGATGGTAGCATGTTGTTTATGAGGGTACAGCAAGAAAGCCAGCAATCATGGAGGAAAATAAGGGAAGAGAAGACTGGAAAGGTTAGGAAGGGCTTTAAAATGAAGCAGAGGATCTTCTATTTGAACCTGAAGTCACTGGAATTTATTGACCGGACATACGTGTCTCTCTCAGATCTGTACTTTAAGGAGATAAATTTGGCAGCTGAGTGGAGAAGAGACTGGAGGCAGAAAGAGCAGCCAGTAGGCGATTGCAATAGTGCAGCTATGAGGTGATGAGAGGCTGCACCAGGGTAGGGGCTATGTCAGAGAAGAGAGATTTTGTGAGGGTAGATTGGATATGGGCTGTGAGAGAGACAGAGGAGTCCAAAATGTCACCTAGCTTGTGAGCCTGTGTGTCTGGGGGGATGGTGGGATCCTCAGCAGTGACAGGAAAGTTTGGAAGAGGAGGAGGGTTGGAGTTCAGTTTTGGACACATCCAGTTTGAGATGTCTAATTGGCAGCTGGACGTATGGGCTGAAGGTAAGGAGAGAGGGTTGAGCTGGATAAATAGATCTAAAAATCATCTGCTTAGAAATGATCATTGATTCCATGGGAACCGATATCAATAAGAGGAAGAAAAGAGAGCCCAAGACAAAGTCTTGAGAGGCACCCATGGTTAGTAGGCATAATCTGGAGAAAGATGGGTATGATCTGGAAGAAGATCCAGCAAGGTAGGGGGAGAATGAGGAAACATCAGGGTCATGCCAACTTAAGAAGGCAGAATCAAGGAAAAGGTGGTGACTGACAGCATCAAAGGTCAAGAAGAATGAGGATTGAGAAAAGATCACTAGCTCTGACAATTAAGCAGTTGAAGGATGAAGTTAAAAGCCAGACCGCAGAGAATAAAGGAGAGAAAAGAAGGAAGTGGAGATTTAGGGAGTGGGAAAGGGAGGCGGATGATAGCCAGGAGGGATGAAGTGAGGGTTTTTTGGAGGATGAGGAGACATGGGGTGAGTCTGTAGGCAGCAGGGAAGCAACTAGTAGACAGGGGGAAATTAAAAGTTAAATGAAGGAGGGGTCAGCTAGGTGGCTTGATGGATAGAGAGCCAGGCTTCAAGATAGGAGGTCCTGGGTTCAAATATGACTTCAGGCATATCCTAGCTGGGTGACCCTGTGCAAGCCACTTATCCTCCACTGCCCAGTCTTTACTTCTCTTCTGCCTTAGAACCAATATATAGTATTGATTCTAAGATGAAAGGTGAGGGTTTTTTTTAGAAAGATAAGTGAAAGAATGGGAATGATACAGGGAACAATCAGCTGGCGAAGCAATAGAATGAGATCACTTGTCTATTGAGAGGTTTGCCTTTGTAAGGAGAAGAGCCACCTCTTCTGGAAGGACAGGGGCTCAAGGAGAGTAGGGGAGACATCTAAACGGTGTGAGGAGGGGGGAAGAGAGAGCTCTTGGGGAACAGCATGCAATTTGTATGAAGTCCTATGCTCAGGCCTGCCAGGAATGCAAAAAGTTGTATTCTTGGACTGTCTGTGCGCATGCTCTTGAATCAGGGTGACCAGACATATAAAACCTAATCTAGCGTCGGCCCTGGGCTCAGTGTCCACAGACCTAGGTTGAAGTTTTGGCTCTCCCACTAACACCTTCTGCTGCCTTTAGAAATATGAGTTCCCAATCTTGGTAACTTAGGTTTCCTTATCCGTAAAATGGGGAGGGGGGTGGACGAGGCAATTTTGACAGAGCCTTCTGGCTGAGATGATCTAGAATTCTCTCCAGCAGACCCATCTCATCCCCTATTGCAGAGCTCTGTGTCTCTAGGGGCGAGGAGGTTTGCTGCTTCAATGTCATCTCTTGGGTTAAAGGAGAGAAGAAGACCTCTCCCAGGGGTGCTTCTATCTCCTTTCCTGCCCTGAACCCTAGTGCTTTTAACCTTGTAAGCACCCTTAGCTGTTTTTCCAGGTCACCACTAACTATCCAGGAGGGCTCGCTCAAGAAGTTAGCTCTCTCTAAATTTCCACCCCCATTCATGCCATTTCTCTGACAGGCCCAGAAAATATCCACCTTCCCAAAGAGAAGAATGCTGTGCCTGCCTGTGGTGGGCAGAGAGCTGCTGAACAATTGGGTCCATTATCTTAGCTTGCCAAGCTACAAATTCAGTTAGTGCGTTAATTAGTTGCTAGCAATTTATTAATTTATTGGGCTGATTCCTGTCATGGCTCAAAATTTGTCTCTGCTAATCAGCTCCCTTGATGACGTCCTGCTCAATTTGTAGCTGCACGCGGGCAGTGCTTTGACAGTTAACCCTCTATGGAAATACAAGATCCTGTTCCATGTAATGAGCCCCACCCTCATTGCCCAGCTCTAGCTGGGGTTCTGATGCCCCCAGAGAAACAGCTTGTGGCTGGAGGATCAGAGGAGGTTGGGGCCTCAGAGATTCCTGTAATTCTAGTTCTTGCCTCCTTCCCTCTGTCTCCAAAGCACCCCACCTCCTGGCACCCGTGCGAGTTTTCCCTGCTTGACAATTCTCAGAAGTATCATGGTTACTGAACCCCCTGGCCCTCCCAGCTCCCAAGTCGGATTGCTCTGTGTAGAGAACAACCAAAGCACCTTCTTCGTTCTCTCACTGGACCTTCCATTTTACCCATTTGGAAATTGATGCCCACTTTACAGATGAGGAAACCATATAAGGCTCGTGATTGACTGTTTTCTTCCATCCTTGGAAAGGACCAAAGCAGCATGGTGAGGGCTACAGTGAGAGTTAAGGTTGCTAAGTTAAGATAAGTAAAGGGTTTGGGGAAGAACAGTAGATTGGAGGTCAGGAAACCTAGCAAATGGCACTCAGGATTAAACCCAAGTCTCCTGACTCCCCTGCCAGTGTTCTTCCCACTATAGCACAGTAGCCTCCAAGATCTAGATGTGCACATGCATAGTCATATCTATATCCATATGCACAGAATATCAGCACTGGAAGGGATCTTGACTGCTCCAACCTGCATTTGAATAGGAGTCACCCTGACAGGTGGCCATTCACCTTTTGCTTGAAGACTTCCCTTGGTGGAGGAGCCCTTTCGCTTTTAGGCGAGCTCTAATTCTTTGAGAGTTTTTACATTGGTCTGCATGTTAGGATCATGGCTATAGAGCTGGAAGGGTTATCTACTCCAACCTCATTTTACCATTGAGGAGACTGAGGCCAAGAAAAATGGAGGGCCTTGTTGCCTGAGGTCATCCATGGTTCCTGCTTCTGCCCTCTGGGTCTAAGGGAAACAAGTCTAATTCTGAGTCTATGTGGCAGGCTCAAAAATCTTTGAAGATAGCTATCATGTCCCTCTTGAGTCTTTGCTTCTCCAGAGTCAAGTTCCCTGGTTCCTTGAATTGCTCCTTGTATGGCACCATCTCTAGCCCCAGTACTAACCTGATTCCCCTCTTCTGGATGTGTTCTAGCTTCTCAATGACTTTCCTAAAACTTGGTACCAAAAACTCCAGAGGTGGTCTGCTGAGGGCAGAGACAGTGGAGACGGATCTCTCCTCTGGTCCTGGCCCCGAGCCTTTGGTAATGCTGCTTCATTGGCTGCTGTGCTATACTGGAAGTTTGCATAGGACTTGCTTTCCACCAGAGATCCAAATTGATGGCTTGCTGGGCCCAAATGAACAAGATGAAATTTAGCAAGGATAAAGGTCAAGTGATCTGCTTGGGTTTTTAATAAAAATCAGCTGTGTCAGTCCAGGAATGGGGTGCAGGGATACATCATATGCCGGCTATTCGTATGAAAAAGCCTGCCAACTCAACATGGGTCCAACACATGGAGCATGGCCGCCACCAATGGCACTGTAATCTTGGGCCTAAGTAACATGAAAGGCATGTTCAGCATGCGGGCCATGACAGAAAACCCCTTGACATTTGGAAAGGATAATGACAAGCTGACATGTGTCTTGGTGGCGGAGAATAGGCTACCCACCTTATGAGGAGCAGTTTAAGGAACTGAGGATGCTTGAGCCCATTTAGAAAAAAAAGGTCTTATTGGGGATGGAGGGGGGCTGCAATGAATGCAATAGTTATCTTAAAATTTTGAAGAATTGTCCCATGGATCAGGGAGCAGAGTGGAAATGTATTGTAATGGCATTTGGGGACTGGATTCTAGTCCTGACCTTGGCACTCTATGTGACCTACATCAAGCCACGCCCTATCCCCACTCTGGCCCTCAGTCTCCTTCATCCAATCAAGAGATTGGCTTAGATGATCACAAAGATCCCTTCTAGCTCTGAATTTCTTATCCTATGACTTATCTCAGGAGGAAGAACTGTGACCAAAAAGTAGAAGGACTTTCTAACAAGGAAAACAGGCCAACCATAATCTGCGCTCTCGCATGAAATGATGAACTTCTTAGCACTAGGAATGTTTAAGCAGAGGCTGGCTGGCCATTTGTTTGGAGAGGGCATCCTGGCCCGGGTGGAAGGCTAGATGATAGGACTCTGGAGGTCCCTTCCCGCTCTGAGCTGCTCTGTGGTTGGGATGACTTCCTTTTGTACTGACCCCTCTTCCCCTAGGTAAGACTGATGAGCTCATCTATCAGATTGAGCCTCCTCTCACGGTAGTGGATTCTTCCCTTCTCTTCCCCCAGGGGTCACCACTGTCCTCACCATGACCACCCTGAGCATCAGTGCCAGAAACTCTTTACCTAAGGTGGCGTACGCGACGGCCATGGACTGGTTCATAGCCGTCTGTTATGCCTTTGTGTTTTCTGCGCTGATTGAATTTGCTACTGTCAACTACTTCACCAAACGGAGCTGGGCTTGGGATGGCAAGAAGGTGATAGAGTCCCAGGAACAGAAGGTGAGTAGCTGAGGGGAGAGGGGAGAGGGAGGGGCTAAGAAGCAACCCACGAGGGAGCTGCATTGGGACCAGGAGTGGGCAGCATGCAGCCTGCTGGCAGTTTTTGAGGCTGTGTTCTGTTCACTGGGGTCATCAATCCACGTCTTGACTGGTGTGCTTCTTGGCAGCTAGGAGGGAGGGAAGGATGGGGCAAAGGTTGGAGAAACCACCGTGAAGGTGGGGCAGGAGTATGGATCCTCAACATTTACCAGTCATGTTGGGGGAAATAAGGAAAGGTTGAGTGGATGACAGGGAGAAGGTTGAATGACTCGGCTCTGATTTTGCTTCCATGTTCTCTGTCCAGCAGAATGACTTGCAGTCCAGAAATGGTAGAACAAATCTGGTTAAGTGGAGACTGAATCCTAAGACAATTAGGGGCATAGCAAAGGAGCAGCTGGTCACTCTAAACGAGTTCCAGCCCAGATGGATCACATCTCAGGGACCTCAAGCAATTTGCAGGTCTAATCACTGACCAGTGGCAGTCATCTTTGAGAAATCACAGAGAATGGGTCGGAGGCCAGAAGACTGGAAACAGGCACATTTCTCAATGTTCAAAAAGGAAAAGAAGATGAACTTCAGAATTCTCTAACTAGACTAAACTTTAACACCAAGCCTTGAAAACTTCTAATCATGGACTGTTGTTGGTAGGCCCTTAGAAAGCAGAGATGCCAGTAGCCAACATAGGTTCCCCAGGACCAAGTCTTCCTAATTTACCTCGTCCCCTTGAACAGAATTGCTAGGCTGGCGAATCAGGGCAATGCTACCGATACGGTCTATCTTGATTTCCACAAGGCATTTGACAGAGTCTCTCAGATCCCTGGGAACAGACGGAGAAATGGGGGCTAGATTAGAGTAGTGTTCGGTGAGCAACAACTAGCTATGAGGGTGATGAACAGCTTGACCCCAACCGGGAAGGAAGTCTCTAATGGTGCACCGTGTGGCCCTGTCCTTGGTCCTACCTGGTATAATGACTTGGAAAAAGGCTTGGGGGGCAGGGACCAGGGCATAAAGCTGGAAGGGATGACAGAATCAAGACCAGACATTTATCAGCAGGCTAGAATGATGGACTGAAACCAAAAAACCCCCTTAATGAAGATAAAGTCTACATTTGTTTCCTAAAATCTGTTGTACAGGATGGAGGAGATACGGCTCAGGAATAGTTCCTTTGGAAACCAAAGAAAGAAATCTGGGATTTTTAGAGGGCTGCGAGCCCAATGGGAATCAATAGTGTGACACGGCAGCCCCCAAAGCTGATGCAATCTCAGGCTGCATTAATAGAAACAGTGTCCAGAACAAGGAAGATAATAGCCCTCTAGTACTCAGCACTTGTCCAATATCATCTGAAGCATTGTACTTCTGGATGCCACACGTTAAGAGAGGCAGTAAGAAGCATGTTCAGGGCTGGGTCGCCAGAAAGATGGCTGGTCTGGATACAATGCCATAGGAGAACTGCTGAAGGAACTACAGAAGGTTAGCCAGGGGCCGGGGAGGACAGGGGGCATGCTAGCTGAAGAGCTGGCATGTGAAAAAGGAAATATATGTATTGAGTATAGCTTCAAAGGTCAGAACTAGGACCAAATGGGAGGCAGACTTCAATATGGAGAAGAACTTAAAATGTGGCGGCTCGGTTCAAGCCTGGACTGGGTTCCCTTTTGCAGTAATGAGCTCAAATCACCAGAGATGTTCAAGTAAAAGCTAAATCCCCACCTAGAAGGGCTGTTGTCATGGGTATTCTTGAACTGGGGTAGGAGGGGCATGCCAGACCCTAGAACCTCCCCAAAACCTTCAGACTTTACTATTCACCATGAAACATCTGCCTAACTCCCTGGGCCCTCTTCTTTACCCAAACCCTTTCTGCCCTCTCATCAACGTTTCTCCCACATCTTCCCATCCCTCCACTGGCTCTGTCCAGCTCTTATAGTGACAGACCCTCCTGCCATACTTCAAAGGTTGCCTGGGATCAGTTTATCTTGGGTGCTGAGTGGAGCGTTCTCCATGGAGAACTACACTACAAGAGGGGAAGAGAAGGCTGCTTTGCGATTTATTCCTCGGCCCTTCCTCTCATAAGCCATGGGAAGATCTTTATTTTTTTAAACCCTCACTTTCTGTGTTAGTAACCACTCTAAGAAAGAAGGGTAAGGGCTAGGCAAATGGGGTTAAGTGACTGGCCCAGGGTCACACAGCCAGGAAGTGTCTGAAGCCAAATTTGAACCCAGGTCCTCCAGATTTCTGGCTTGGCTCTCTATCCACTGTGCCATCTAGCTGCCCTGGGAATGAAAGAATCTTAAAGGATGGAAGGAGCCTTCAAAGGCTCCTGGTAGGATTGTGCCGAAAGTGGCTCACATGACAAGTTGTCTTTTGTCAAACTCTCCCAGGATGCAGGTTTCACAAACTCAGGAGCTCATTTGTTTCAATATTTTAAGATCTCAGTGCCTACCCTGCTACCTCTCTTGTCCTAACTTGATCACAAGCTTCTAGTTTTAAAGCAGGAAGAGCTTAAATATCATCAAGTCCAAGCCTCTCATTTTTTTTGTAACTTGTCCACCAAGACAAATCCATTTTTTTAAACCCCCTTAACTTCAGTGTATTGTCTCATAGGTGCAAGAGTGGCAAGGGTGGGCAATGGGGGTCAAGTGACCCGCCCAGGGTCACACAGCTGGGAAGTGGCTGAGGCCGGGTTTGAACCCAGGACCTCCCGTCTCTAGGCCTGACTCTCACTCCACTGAGCTACCCAGCTGCCCCCCTCATTTTTGACAAATAACTGAGGCATAAAGAGGGAACATGACTTGTCCAAAGTCACCCAGGTAGAAAGTGCTCGGGGCAAGGTACAGAACCCAGGTCCACTGACTCTAAATCCAGTTCTCTTTCCATTCTTTCTCCTAATCACCTGCAGAGAACAACAGTCTCTGGATAATTTTTTATCCATTTGAAACCATTAAGGGTTATGCTGAATATGTGGCTTGGCTATCCGGGATGTCATTGCCCATTCAAGACCACCCTTTAGGCCTCGAGGAAAATTCACTGAGCAGAGAACTAGGACCAGGGCGGGGAAAGGTTTGGTGCCCTCCTTCCTGGACATTGGCTTCTCCTGTACTTACTCACTTAATTTCTAGGCAAATAACTACCAGAAAGCTCCTCCATCACTCCAACCCTCAGCCGATCTCTATTCCAACCCCGTAGGCTTACAGAAAGTGCTTACTCTAGCACGACTAGTCCCGTCTTTTTATTAGTGAATCAATTCTGAAATCAAGCTTTGTCCTTGACATTCATTCTGGAGGCTGGGCTTGGGGGAGGGTAGTGGGGGGTGGAAAGGGAAGAAGCTCATCAGAATGTACTTTGTGGGTCACCAATGGAAAAGGAAAAGGAGAGAGAGAGAGAGAGAGAGAAGTCATATTCTCACCAAAGCAAGGTGCTCTCTGTTGACAGTGACTCTAGCCAGTGCTAAGAGGGGAGCCCATTGAATCAAGAGGCCTGTTCTGGTAGCTGGAACATTAGCATTGGATGTTGCGCTAGTCCAACACCTGCTCCCAGCACCTAGTAGGACCTCACTACTTACTTGTTGAACTGAACAAAGACACTGGCGTCCAGACTGTCTGCAAAATTTGCCCAAGGTCATCCTATTAGTGTCAAGTCAGTGAATTTGAAAAGAAATCATAGAGAAGGCAGTCGCTTAGACCTAGGATGTGGAGCTACATATTCTCTGTATTTCTATTGACTATGGAGGGGACCTTTTCTGTCAAGGGCCACTGAGTCACAGAGAAAAAATAATCAATCTCAAGCCATATAAATAGAAAGCAAATTAATTGGGTTTTTTCAAGGAGAACTATAAAACATCACTCCCATCCACTTTTTCAATTAGGAAGAGGGGACATAAAACTCTATCCAATAAATAGACCACCACCTAATAAAAACGCATTCCTTGGTTCTACATCAGAGCCAGCAAATGGACAGAGAAGGGGTGAAGCAAAACAGATCAACAGAAAGGGAGAGAGACGTAGAGGCAGCTTCTATGTTTGCTGAAGAGGTTTCCAGGGCATTTTTTTTCCTTTTCAATGGAAAAACCCATTAACTTCCTTCTTTTGAAATTATCACAGCCCATTTAACAATGAAAAAAATATCTATTGTCACAGAATAACATCCCTGGCTAGCAGCCGTGGTCAGTTAGTCAGTCAACAAGCATCTTCTGGGCCAAGCATTATGCTCAGGGCTGGGGCTGGGCTGGAGTTTTGGAACCCCTGCTCTGAAGCAAATTCTTTGGCAAGAATCTCCAAGGAAGATGACCTGGATTGTGTGCTTGGACACTTTCAGACTGAGCCGTCAGTCTCTTCAGGGGGCAGAGTGTTGCTTTGCTAAGCTGGTGTCATATTAGGGACAAGTCTTAGGTTGTGCTGGCCATGCCTAGCATTCAAGGAGGTTCGAGGCATCCTGGGGCATAGGGGCCAGCTGGTTTAGACAGTAGTAGGCAGCTGAACTGGACCTTTGGCAGGACACCCAGGGTTTGTCTTTTGTTCTCTTCTCTTCCCCCGACCCCAACACTCCCCATCCTGCCTCAAGAGCAGAGCAGAGGAAGAAGCAGCCTGGGAGATTTGGAGTGTGAACTGTGAATAGCCTCATCTTTGTTTAGAAGTCCCAGATTCTCCCAGGAGCCAGCATTTCCTGCAGGGCCCTGAAGTGGCACCCTTCCTTCCCCAATGTACGAGCCCTGTCTGGGAGCTGCTGGAAATATCCTTTCCCAGAAACCTCTAGGCTGTCTGAGACTCTGGGTATCAAGTCACTTTGAAAAACACCTGTTCCCTGGCCCCTCCAGACCAGCTGGATGGCTTTACAGGATTGGGAGTGGGTCTCTCTCCCATGTTTGCCTGGCATTTTGAGTCATAGGCCATGTTGTCTTGGTGCCGTCTGGCATGAAAGTTCACTACTGATTCTGTCTCAGCCTTTAATTAGCTCGACTCAAAACAACTGTCGGGAGGAAAGCCGAGGAACAGATTGCCAATGGACAGGGAATAGTTCTGGGCTGCCTTTTCCAAATAAGTCTTCCTAGTGGTAAAAAAATAACGTATTCCTGCCCAACTCGCACTCCTTGGGGAGACCGGAGGGGTCTTGTTTTGGCTGGAGGAGTGTCAGGGCAGGATATTACAGCACCTGAAGATTTGGAAAGCCCTTTCTCTCACTGGGTCCTCACACTACCCAATGAGCTAGGTAAGGTTGTGGTTGTTTTTCAGCAACTTGGCTGTGACCCCTAGGATGGGGCATGCTGGGCCCTTCTGACCTGAGGGCCTCATCTTCCTGGGTCATATCTTTTTTTTTAAACCCTCACCTTCCGTCTTGGAATCAATACTGTGTGTTGGTTCCAAGGCAGAAGAGCGGTAAGGGTAGGCAATGGGGGTTAAGTGACTTTTCCAGGGTCACACAGCTGGGAAGTGTCTGAGGCCAGATCGGAACCCAGGAACCTCCCGTCTCTGGGCCTGGTTCTCAATCCACTGAGCCACCCAGCTACCCCCCCCCCGGTCATATCTTTTTGCACTTTAATACTGTCCATGAGGTTTTCTTGGCAAAGATACCACAGGAGTGTGCCGTTTCCCTCCCCAGTGGGTCACCTTTTGTCAGATCTTTCCACTATGACCAGTCTGTCTGGGGTAAGCCTGCACAGCATAGCTCATCGTTTCACTGAGCTACACAAGGCCCTCCACCACAAGGCAGTGATCCAGGAAGAGAGATTACATTATCGTCCCCATTTTACCGATGAGAAAACCGAGAGAGACAGAGGTTCAGTGACTTGCCCAGGGTCACACAACTAGTGAGTGTCTGAGGCAGCTCAAGTCCTCCTGATTTCAAGTCCTTCACTCTGGGCAAAGTTACCTAGCTGCTTTGCTGGATCCCATTTCAATGTCTTCAAAGGCCATAGATTACGAGGATCAAATCTCTCCCCTTTCGTCTTCTAGCTATGAGATCCTGGGCAAATCACTGACCCACTCTCATCCTCCAAATGGAGATAATGGTAGCTACATTCCCTAGCTTGCAAGAATGTTCAAAGGAGATATCATCTGGAAAGTGCTTTGCCAACTTCAAAGACCATGAAAATGTCAATGATTTTTGGTACAGGCTCCTCCCAGAGACGTTATGCCTCACTTCCTTCTTTAAAGAAAAATGAACAAATACCTTGCTGCAAAAATAAAGGGACGTCCTGAGAGGGATGATATTTGGACATTGTTTAGGAGTCAGGAAGCCATGGCATCCAAGGGAGTCGATGTGATCAGCTGTAATAGGTGGCCCTGAGACAGAAGTTCTGGGTGTGAGTCCTGCCTTGGCCACGTATTACCTGTGAAATCATATACCAGCCATTTCATCTCCCTGGCACCCAGTTTCTTCATCTGTAAGAGGGTGGATCAGATCATTTCTGATGTCCCTTCCAGCCCTAGATATATGGAACTGGGAATGTTAAGTTGGAGTAGAGAAGAATTCTGGGTCAGAGTTGGGATTGGGTATAGGCTGGCCGTCTTCAAACCCAACAACTTCCTAACAGTAAGAGCCACTCACAGTGGGAATGAGCTGCCTTGGAAGGTACTGAGGAGCTCACTGAAGACTATAGGTCTTCAGGCAGAGACTGAATGCCTACGTGTTGGGTGCTCCAGAGAATATTCTTCCCAGATGTGGGCTGTGCTGGATGATTCAGAGAGGCACAGTGAGTCCTCTCTTGGGGTGGAAGACATGAGCTTTGACAATGACCCCAAGGAGGCAGCAGATATCAGGGCCCACAAAGGAGATGGGCTAACATCTCAGAATCGTTCTAGACTCTCTGTTGTTCCAATGACACATTATTCTACCTCTCGGCATTTCTACTGCTCTCCCAGAGGGTGTAGTTGGCCACTTAGCTCTTTTCTTCTAGTGAAAGAAGCATCCCATATACTGGTATTTGCAAGACCTTTGGTGATGATCCCCTGAAAGCTCAGTGCTGCTTATTTGTCATGTTCACAACTCAGCAAACTCCCAAACATCCCAAGTGATGCCATTTACACTTTCAGAAATCAGATCCCCCTAGGGAAGGGGAAATGGATTGCCTTTGTTTGGCATTGGCTTTGTCTTCAGCTCCTTCCACCTCCCTCTTCCTCTGCTACTCAGAGGGTAGTGAGGCCAGGATACTGGCAACCTATCTGTCCCAGACCAGCCCTACCAATCCTCCTCACATTTCTCCCCCCTCACAGGGTCTTAGCAAAAGTCATTATTTCCAAAGGCTTGGAGCCCTGAGTGAAGGGAGGGGAGAGAAGACAGGGACATCAGCTGAGATTGAGAATGATGTGTCCATTGAGCCTGGGACCACCCTAGTCATGGAATTGTCTTCTCTAGTCAAACCTGATCACGATGGACTCAGAAATGTGCCATCACTGGAACTTAGGGACACTCTAACAGAATCATGGAACATTAGAGTTGGACGGAACCTTAGAGATCATCCAGGCCACCCTCACTCCAATTTTACACATGGGGAAACAAAGGCTTCAGAGCTGAAATTGTCCTGGTTTCCAGCCTAGCACTTTTTAACTACAGCATACAAGAAGTCATCTTTCTTGGGGGAAGGTAGAGTTACCAAACTTAGGAATGATTTCGTTTCTCCCTAAAGCGCCAAGCTTTTGCCAAAAGACCAAGAAACTTCATTTTGTTATATAGTCATTTTTTGGTATCAAGCAGTTAGGTGGCACAGTGGATAGAGTATTGGGCCTGGAGTCAGGAAGACTCATTTTCATGAGTTCAATTCCAGCCTCAGTCACTTACTAGCTATAGGACTCTGGACAAGTCACTTAACCCTATTTGTCTTAGTTTACTCATCTGTAAAACGAGCTAGAGAAGGAATGGCAAACCACTCTAGTATCTTTGCCAAGAAAACCCCACATTGAGTCGCAAAGAGTCAGACAAGACTGAAACAAGTGAATAGCACCACCAGAGAGTCATAACACCTTAATATACACGAGGGACGTGGTGTTGGAATCGAATCTAGTTCACACTACCTCCTCCAAACGAGGGGAGGGTCCCAGACCATGCTGCCGATTAGCCTTTGACTTGGGAGATCAGGGCTTTGGGGACAGTGCCTGGGGAAGCAGGAATCTGACCTGGCCGATACTCCCCTAACTTCCTCTAAGACCCGAGAGGTATCACATATTGATGAGAGTGAGTTTCAGAGACCAGGTAGCCTGGCTGAGACTGCTAGGAAATGAGTTTCAGGAACTGCTCCAAATGTCCTCTGAAGAAGCCAGATGTGGATTTTTCCATCTGGGGCCCAATACCTGGAGCCCAGGATGAGGGCATAGATAAAGCTGGCTATTGACTTTTAAGGAGGACTAGTGTCTGTGGCTGTAAAAGGATGAAACCGTACGTGTTTGCTCTGGATCATAAGAAACTACCAACAAGAACGCAAGATACAGACAGCAGAAAATAGAACTAGTAACAGCTGGTGACGCCCTTTGAGGCTTATTTGGGGTTTTATATATATATTTCAAAACAATTGGGAAAGGTGGGTTCCCTAGGTACTCTCACCTCCAGTTTACAAATGAGGAAACTGAAGCTCAGAGCAATTTGCCCATGAGCACACAGCTGATCACCCGAGTGTCAGAATCTAACTCCTTTGCCCTCTCCAGTGGTGGGGGGAGAAGGGACAGACAGACAGACGGATGGAGAGAGGGAGAGAGGCAGAGAGAGGGAGAGAAAGGGAGAGAGAGAGAGAGAGACAGAGACAGAGACAGAGAGATAGAGAAGAAATGACCAAAACTGTAAAAACTTTTGTATAACTGTGTAAACGTAATATGAATCCCAGTCATTTAAGTTTGGCTCCCTGGCACACAGTATCTACCAGGCATAGCATTAAATGTTTAGCCCGGAAAAGAAAAGACTTGGCAAGAGGAGATGGAGAATGGGGAAAAGGACGGGTGTCTTGGAACATTTGAGGGATTTTCTTATGCAGAAGAGGAATAGAGCCATTTTGGTTGGCCCCAGAGGAGCCATGGATGCCCTGCAAAGAAAGGCAAAGAAGGATGTCAGGAAAAGCTTGCTAATAATGAGCACTGCCCCAAAGTAGAATAGGCTGCCTCTGGAGGTAGGGGGTTCCCGCTTACTTGAACTGCTGTGGGACGCCCACCTATCAGAAATGATACAGAGGGGATGCTTGTTTGAGGTACCCTAAAAGGCAGATGGCCTTTTAGGGCCCTTCTACCAATGAGATGATGGTATTGACTTTGCCGTGAGTTATATTTGATTGTAGCACCAAACACAATGCTGTCTTCATTCTAGTTGCCTGCTCAGAATTTTTCAAACGTAGAAGGAACATTCTCCTCAACCTGTTTTCAACCACACATAGAAATCTTACTGAATTAGGGCTGGGTCAGTAGCAGTCATTGTGAGAACATGTTAGTGGTTCACTGAAATCCCAAATCTGCCATGGAAAGTAGCCTAAACACTCACCACCTCACAACTCTGAAAGAACAACTTGCACTTGATTCATTTGTTCATTCATTCATTCATTCATTTGTTCATGTGGCCAGCCTCTATTACATACCTAATGATGTAGAAGGGCCTGCGTATAGCTTATGGACTCCTCAGAGAACCTCCACGTTCACTCCTCCCTGGCACCTGGTCCTTTGACCAGTGTGGGATTGTTTAGTTCTTGAGAGAGCAGGCAAGGAGCAAAGGGAGAACCCCGACATAATGTCCTTTAGCCAAACTAGCTCTGCATAGCCTTACTTCCACCAAGTGCAGTCATCAGGATCTGATGCCACAGGAGAAATGTGTCCCTTTGCTTTTTCACTTTGCCAGACTCATCAGAGAAGTCAAGCCTGTTCCTCTAACCTGGCACTGTTTGATCTCAGTAGAATTGTGTATCTGCTGAGGTATGACCTTAGTCAACTATGGGAACTCCAAAACCTATGGATTCTGGGCTCCTGGAGATAACTTGGACTTCCTTTCCCAGTTGTTGTGTGTGACAGTGCTGCTCTCTTTTCCTATGAGGGCTCAGTCTCAGAGCGATTCATGGGTAGCATCAGTGGTAGCTTTTCAAGAAGTCACCTACCAGTATTTCCTTGTGGGCCAGGAGCCTGGGGAAAGGTGGGTCATTCTTGGAGCAGAGTAAGCCCCTCCTGCTTCACCAGACTGTCAATCGCCCAGGAAGGTCACTCCATATTTGTCCATGATTGCTTTCCAGCATGCTTTCATCCTCTTTGTTTTCCAGGACCATCGCCCCGGACAACTCCATGACATGAAAAACAATGAATCCATGGACCCAGTAGCTTCCTCCTCACTTCGCTGCTGCCCCTCCCTTCCTGTCCCTGCTCCTGAGCTGAGGGCAAGTGCCTGGGTCTTCCTCCCAGATAGCCCTGAGCTCTCATCCTTTCCTTTTCCTACTGCCTCCCAGTCAGCTGCCCCAGCCACCTTGTATGGGTCATGGCAACAATGTTTTGCTGGCCAGGAGAAACAGGATTCTCCTTCCACCTAACCTGCAGTACTCATTCTGCCTGAGGGTAGTGCATACATACAATAGAGATGAGTAACATGTGGGAAATGTGCATTAAATAGCCCAAACAGCATCACCCCCATTTTATAGCTGAGTAAACTGAGGCCTAGAGAGAAACTTGCTCACATGACTTCTAAGTGGTCAAATGAGAACTCAATCCAGGTCCTTTTTATTCTTTTCACTACATCATGTTCATTAGACCTTAAACATAGAAACCTGGAAAACCACTAGATTTGGAAACCCAAACCTATAAGAACTTGGTTCAGATACTGACTCTGCCACTTGCTACCCGTGAGGCCTTGGGCAAAGTCCTCCCCTCTGGGCTTTGGTTTCTGCCTCCTTAAAAATAGAGGCCTGTACCTCCATTTAAGGTAGAGAGCTTTTCCAAACTCAAGTTTGTCCTCATTTCTCTAATCCCAGCCTACTGTACAATCCAAAGGGCCTTGACTCCTGGGTGACATTGCATTTGGTATCAATACATCGCTCTCTATCATGGGTCATCATCCCCAACTGTAACCCTGGCCACTCACTACCAATGGCTCCATGACTTCAGCGTCCTACCTCCCCCTTCTTTCCCTGGCCCTCCAAAATGGTTTGTACAAGGGAAATAATCAGTCTTTGTTTTGTTCCCCCTTCCCTGTTTTCCTACCCACCCACCCCCTCCTATAGAAAAAAGAGCCGATGACCTTGGCCAAGAAAGCAAACAACACCTACAACATCGTGGGGACCACCTATGCTCTCAACATTGCCAAGGACCCTGGCCTCTCCACCATCTCCAAGAGTGCTGCAGCCAGTGCTACCGCGTCAGGGGCAGCTGTCTCCCCACCCAAGACGCCCCATGTCGTGGAGAGTCCCCCTGAAACCAAGAAGACCTACAACAGTGTCAGCAAGGTAGACAAGATCTCCCGCATCATCTTTCCTGTGCTCTTTGCCATCTTTAATCTGGTCTACTGGGCCACGTATGTCAACCGGGAGTCAGCCATCAAGGGCATGATCCGGAAACAGTAAAGCCGCAGCTCCACACTTCATTGCCAAGAAGCATTCCAGGAGACATTGCCCATGGGTCTGCTCTCATTTCCTTCAGAACATAAAGGCTTTGCTTTAGAACCATCAGCCAGTTGTGATTCTTTCATTTGGCTCACTTCAGGCTGTCAACTTCAAAAAACGTCAATAAAGAAACACATGCCTCTAACATTGGGACTCTGCCCTCCATCAGCACCCTTTGCTGCTACCAGTCTGTTGATCCACCAGCTTCCCCATCCTGCCCGCTCCTCTCTGCCCTGCCAATCCTCAAAAGAAAGCCAGTGTGTGGATACCCATAATTCCATGCTAACATCCTACAATGTACATACATCTACGAGTTCCCTGCCCATACCCATTCTCCAGCTATTCACCATAAAGTACTTTGGCTGCTTGGTACTCCAAGGTGATGAGGCAGCACTTGGTGACCTAGGCCAGACTCATCAGCTTCATGGGTGTATTTAACTGGGACTCCATGAAGGAGGTGAATAACAGCTAGATTCCCATCTCATGTTCCTTCTTATTAAGCCTCCTTCATGCCACAAAGGATGCTGTAGTCTACGAGAGCTCCTAGATTGTGGAATCAGGGGATAAGATTGTCGGAAAAACAGGTCCACCAAGTTGGATATCACCAACTCCTAGGGTCCTGGCCATGCCCACTTGTTTTCCTGACAATACCATCCCACGCTGACTGCCCTAAGTATGGTCCGGATGGAGAGAAGTGACTGGCCCTGCCTGGTTGTCCTCTGCCCTTCTCCAGGTCCACAAGAAGTGCACTGTGTCCTCCTAGGAAGACTCCTCTCCCTGAAAGCAGTGGTAAAATCCTTTCTCTGTTGCCCTGCACCTGCCTGGAGGCACTGATTTGTCCTGCTCTGTTGGCTTCGGCAAATTCTTTTTTTTTCCTTTCTGAATTCTCTCCTTACGAATTCTTCAGAAAGACAATCGAGTATTTGAGGAAAACAAAACCAAGAAAACCACCAAGGGAAAGACACCCTCCCAACTCAAAAGAAATTCAAAAATGAAACTCTGATAAGGAGCCAGAAGCTTGGGGTGGGATGGTGGCAATCAGATGGACTAGAAAGACTCTGAAAGGTGCTTCTGTCTCGGAACTACTAAAGCCAACTCCAAAATGCCCATGACCCATCCCTCATCAATCAGACTCTCTGTAAAAACAAGAAGCCAGAAACCAAGGGAGCTTGTGTAACTTGAAGAGCTTTTCTTGTGGCGAGGTCAACTAGCTAGATGGACAGGGCTCCCCAAAGTTCTGTCTCAGGTTGCTGATGCTTCCACCTTCTCCAGTTCCTAGTCTAGCCCATCCCTGCCAACTCCAACTGCCCACCAAGACAAGAAGCCAGAAGCTGAGGGGGCAGAGGGTTGTACCTTTGAGGAGTCAGCCATGGAGTGGGCAACCAGCTAGCCAAGTCTAGACTAAGTGCTGTTTGCTGTACCAACTTCCTGAAGGCTCAACCTTCTCTCTAGCCAGCAACTCCTACTCAGACTCTCTGCAAAGACACGAAGCCGGAAACTAAGGGTCCTGTTGACATCTGGGGAGGATTCCTGTGGAGACGGCTCCATCAGATGGATGAGCAGGATGACTCCAAGAAATGCTGCTGTCCCAGGTTGCCAAAGCCTCAACTTCTCCACAGCTCTTCCAGCCCGTGTGCTGGTTCTCAATACACTGAACCTCCTGACTCAGGCATTTGTCACCAAGGTAGCCCCCAAAGGAAGCCTCCCCGCTGGGACCGCTCATTTTGCTTCATTGCCCTTAAACGGTTAGTTTGCATGTTCTTTAGCCGGGGCATCCCAGAATGCAGCCTCTGAGTTCTGGCTTTGCCTTCTTATTCCTTGCCCTTGCCCTTCAACCTCCAGGTCCTTGGGATCACCCAGATGAAAAACTGACTTTTCCTTTTTCCCCAGTGAGGCCATCGTCGAAGCCAGACATTTCAACAGGAATAAAAGACTGGTAGAGACAGAAGGGAACCCTGAAAAACTGGGGCGTTCAGTGGATGATGCACTAAGACTAAAAAGCCTGCCTAGATTCCCATCCCTCCCATGCTGATTTCAGACTGGCTCAGGGTCTCCATTGCAGCCACTGCTATCTGCTCCCCTCTTTGAGACCAAACTGGGGACAATTTCTTCCCCTCCTCTCTGTCCCTTGGCATCCCACTTCTCTCCAGTGAAACCTATCAGCCTAGGGCACCTTCTCCCCATTGCAATCTCAAGGTCTTTCTCCAAATGAGCAGTCACCTGCCCTGCATGACTGGCTGGATGTGACCTTTTCGTTCCCTCCACATTTATCATAGAGGGTCAGAGCCTCATTTGGTTAAATGCCATTGTCATGCATCCTGTGCATACTGATGTGTCTGCAGCCTGCAGGAGACAAGATCCACCTGGATTCCAAGGGAATGTGGGACTCAAAGCCAGGAAGCGCCAGGGGCAAATGTATGCAAGGGGAAGGGGGAAGGAACTCTAGGTGGGCATGAAGAGAAATAGCCTTCCTATTCTCTCTCTGAAACCTCAATAAAATGAGGAAAGGGGGACCAATGGAAGGATCTCCCAGAATGTTAGAATCTTGGGCAGAGCCCTCCTGGGAAGTATATTGCTAGCTACCCCCTCCACCCCAGTCCTCTTTTCATCAACAATTCTGCCACTGGATCCAGGGAGCTTTCAGAGTTTGAGAGCCTTTTGCCTTTTGATCAGGAATCCACCTTAAGAAACGCCACTGCTTGTAGCTTAGGAAGAGAAGTTGGTTTGGGCAGAAACAGGATTCCGACAGGGGCCAGGAAATTCTAGGAGGAGAGGAGAGGAGAGAGTGAAAGGGGAAATGGCAGGCACACATATGGGTATCCACCTAAAGGTTCTCATTCAAACAATAGCACATTAAGGAATGACTTCAATTTCTCTTCCTATGGCTAATTCTCTGAAGAGACTGATTCAACAAACATTTACTAAGAAGCTATTATGTGTCTGGTACTGGGCTGAGTACAGTCAAAACAAACAGAGGAAGAGGCTCTGCTTGGCTAAGACCACCAGTGGCTAAGAAAGGCCAAGAAAATTTGCCAGGGATATTTGATTTTCCAAACAAGGAACCAGACCCGGCCAATATACTCTGTGGTACCTGAGAATATTGAACAACAGTGTTAACTCAAGGTTCAGGTCTTTTAATCTAACCATCATCAACCCATAAGGTTTAACTTGAACTAACAAATGATTATCCTTCCCAATAGAATTATATATTTTTTATTTTAATAACAAATTTCCGC
Organism: Gracilinanus agilis; assembly: GCF_016433145.1. NCBI lineage: Eukaryota > Metazoa > Chordata > Mammalia > Didelphimorphia > Didelphidae > Gracilinanus > Gracilinanus agilis. The sequence continues at coordinate 32,736,329 of NC_058136.1, read as the reverse complement.
ATAATTTTCTGAAGTTATAGGATCCATACTGTCTCCCTCCTCCCTCCCAGAGCTGAGAAGCAATTCAATCTGAGTTAAACATGTATTATCATATTTCCATATTCTTCATTTTTTTGTAAGTGAATAATCTTATAAAACCCAAATCCCCAAATAATATACTCAAATAAACAAGAGATAAATCATACGTTTTCATCTGCATTCCCACTCCAATAGTTCTTTCTCTGGAGGTGGAACATTCTTTTTCATAAGTCCCTCAGAATTGTCCTGAATCATCACATTGCTCTTAGTACATTAGTACATTGATCGTTCCACAATATTGCTGTTATTGTGTATAATGTTCTCCTGGTTCGGCTTATTTCACTCTGCATCAGTTCATGGAGGTCTTTCCAGCTCTTTCTGAAATCATCCTGTTCATCATTCTTTATAGCACAAGAGTATTCCATTGCCATTATGTACTACAATTTGTTCAGCCTTTCCCTAATAGAAGGATATCTCATTAGTTTCCAGATTTTGCCACCACAAAAAGAGCAGCTATAAATATTTCTGTACAAACAGGCCTTTCCCATTTTTTATCTCTTTGGGATACAGACTTAGTAGTGGTATTGAAGGATCAAAGGGTATGCATTCTTTTTTTTTTAACCCTTGTACTTCAGTGTATTGTCTCATAGGTGGAAGAGCGGTAAGGGTGGGCAATGGGGGTCAAGTGACTTGCCCAGGGTCACACAGCTGGGAAGTGGCTGAGGCCGGGTTTGAACCTAGGACCTCCTGTCTCTAGGCCTGGGTATGCATTCTTTTATAGCCCTTTGGCCATAATTCCAAATTGCTCTCCAGAGTAGTTGGATCACTTCACAACTCTACCAGCAATGCATGAGTGTCCCAATTTTGCCACATTCTCTCTAACATCTATCATTTTCCTTTCCTGCCATATTGACCAATCTGATAGGTGTGAGGTGGTACCTCAGAGAAGTTTTAATTTGCATTTCTCTAATCAAGAGTGATTCAGAACATTTTTTCATAAGATTATTGATAGTATTAATTTCTTTATCTGAAAACTTCCTATTCATATCCTTTGACCATTTGTCAATTGGAGAATGACTTAGATTCTTATAAATTTGACTTAGTTCTTTATATATTTGAGAAATGAGACCTTTATCAGGGAAATTTGGTATAAAATTTTTCCCTATCTTCTTGTTTCCCTCTAATCTTGTCTGTATTGTTTTTGTTTGTACAAACCCTTTTTAATTTAAAATAATCAAAATTTTTATCATAAATTCTTCCCTTCTTCATAGATCTGACAGGTAAACTATTCTATGTTTCCCCTAATTTACTTATAATATCACTCTTTATGTTTAAATCATTTACCCATTTGACCTTATATTGATATAGGGTGTGGGATACTGATCTAAACCTAGTTTTTGCCATACTGTTTTCCAATTTTCCCAGCTGTTTTTGTCAAATAGTGCCCAATAGAATTGTAAACAAAGTTAGGATTCCTATATTCTCTATCTAATGGTTCTTCCCAGCAGGGAACATTATCTAGTATAGCTGTAACATAGGTATACAGAGTATGTGTGTGTGTGTGTGTGTGTGTGTGTGTGTGTGGGTATGGGTGTATGGCATGTACACCTTCAGAGGTTAATGTTCTCAATGGGGTAGAACCCATAGAAAATTCATCCAAATTTCTTTTTATGGTTGATTGTGAAAGGTAGCCACTTGTTAGCTTAAGAAAGATTCTGATTAATATGAAATCGAGGAATGTCTAGAATGAACTGGTTAATTGACCATCTCTGTTGGAGACAGCTGAAGACCTTAACCAGGACACCCAAATGTACATAGGATTAGCATGGAACTAGGTTTAGACAAGTAAACAAAGATGTGTATTTGGATGTTTTATTAACATAGATGTAGACCCCAGCAACTAGCCTAGATCAGGGAGGGTTTGCCACCATATATTCATTTGTGAAGTGAAGCTGGGAGGAGTGGGGGAGAACAAGCAAGTGTTAAAGAAGGATATGAAGTCTTCTGATGTGAATATGAATTATGATCACATTTTTCTAGTGGGAGTTGTTTGGAACTACTTCGACTCACCTCCTTTGTCATTCCTGCCATTATTGCTCTTATGGACATTAACATCCTGGATTTTCTGAGCATCATGTTTTGGAAGAGCTTGGGACAATCACTCATGCCTCATCTCACCTCACCTCCTCAGTGGGAATAATGAAGCAGGGTGTAGAAGAGGGCAAATATCATTCTTTCTACTTTACGGTAGAGAAACAAGGGGACCAGGAGGTCAACTGCCTTGCTCCAGTTAAATTAAATATTCTTCAGTCTTTTCTGCCATCTTTCCTTAGTCTTCTGTTTCTTTCTTCTTCATCTCTTTCTGAACTTCTTCGATTGGGTTATTTAAGTCTGAGGCTTTCCCCTGCTCAGTCCAGGCACCTTACTTCATGTCACCTTAGGATAATGGCTCTTCACGAAAGCCTCCTGGTACTATATGGCATCTACAAGTGATTCGGCTTTCCTCTCAGAGCTATTCCTAGCCTACTTGCACTCCCAGGTTCAGCCTTCTTTCATTCATTCATTCCAGCTCTCTCATCTAGGGGCTATTCTTTAAGAATTCCCAATAGGAGAAAGTCTATTCTAGGGCTTCTCAGGATTAGCAAATTAACACTGCTCTCTGTCCTCTTCTAGGCAACATTTCTCCCTTTGACCATGGATCCTTCCTTGGTTTAGTTACCTGTCTCTTTTCCCATCCCCCATACCATGCAGACATGGACAAACTCAGGTGTGTCCAGGCTGAATTCAGGCCATCCTGCCCCTTTTTTTGTCAGCTCAGCTCCCCAAATTGTGCATACAATTTCTTTTGCAAGAGCAGTTCTGCTATGAGAGTGTAGCATTGGGGGTAAAGCCAAGAGTAGTGGCCATACTGAGGCCTGTAGCCCATTCATCAAAGACCCAGTTATTCTCAGGAATGCATGGTGACCTAGTGTTCTGAGTGACCCCAAGGTTCAGGTCTAGGAATTGTTCTCAGAGCAATTTATCCAGTGGGGTAAGCTTCATGAGACTTAGAGGCTAAACATGGTACTTGCTCTGATGACTTGGGAGCCAGTGGAAACCTATACCTGGCACCTGCCTGGTGGAGAAAGTGGTCTCCATGTGACCTACAGCTGCTCCTCTTGTACTGGGATCCCTTCCTCATTCCTAAAGCCAGCATGCCCTGTCTTTCAGGGAACTGTGAGGCACCCTCCCTACCTTTTAGTGGAGAAGACAACTAAATAAAAACTAAGATAAAACCCCAACTGAGAAGCTAGACTAGACCCCCTCTGATCCACCAGTTCGGGTCCTAGAGCTGTGCTTTCCCCCAGGGCCACAGATAATCAGGCTACCCACTACTTCAGTCTTCCACTTTCTTTTCACATTCAACACCCTGCCCAGTTGGGCCTCTAACCTCAGGGGCCCTTAGCAGTCACATCCTGCCCCTCCACCTTCAACCAGTCAAAACCTGAGCTGGCTTGACTGGTCTGTAAGGCAGAGTTGTCCCCCAGCAGAAGCAGCATGAAAGGGATAAGGGTTCTCTCCTTGGATAGGAATAGTTAGAAAACTGTTGGCAACATTCTTGAAGGACTAAACCTGGGTTAGCTGTTGCTAGCACACCAGTTATGCTGGGCTGAGTCCATCTTATTAATATTGGCCTTACTGGATTGAGCCAGTTAGTGTAAACTGAATCCCACACTAAAAGCACCCTAGGTTCCTTTGCCTCCTTACAACTGAAAGGCAGACAGCAAGGCTCTTGCCCAGTCACCAGGTAAAAGCACTGACCACGTGTCGCTTTTACCAGTCTTCTCCTTAATGGCTTTGGGTCACCTACTCTCCAACTTAACAAATGGATGGATCTTCTAATAACACCGATCAACAGGCTGATGAACTGAGCACTCACTAAGCCATAGCAAATGGGAATGGGGCCGACTTGGAGGAAAATTCCCCATTCTGCACAGAGATACCATGGAGTGGCGTATATTTGGGTGCCACTCGGGTGCCACTGCTTACCCACAGTTTCGCCATGACTATTTATATCCTGAGCTATGAAGTATGAGCCAAACAGCGAGATTTGAAAAGAAAAACAAGTTCACCAAGACATCTTCTCCAAAACAAAGCAATGAATAAATACCAGATGCATGACAAGGTCTACCCCTCATCCAGCAGCACCCTAGCAGGACATGTCTTAGGTGAAGAGAGGGCTTTCAAGATGGCGACCTTGGTCATTCCAGCTTGGCATACCCACACTGGCCTTCACCGAGGCATAACAACAAAACACTACATTAGGTCACGGCTAGGAGACATACTCCCCTCAAAACCCCCGGGCATCCCCCTGTGCTAGTTGCCTCTCCTCTTCTTCCTTACTGTCTGCTTTGTCTTTCCTTCCCTATGAAAGAGACCCAGGGTCATCCACAGTGGTAATGCATGACAATCCCATTATTCTTAAAACTGTGTCTGTGAAGTAATTAATGGCTAGAGAATGTACACTTTATTGAATGGGGGTGGGATGGGGTTAGGGTTAGATTATTGAGTGGCTGTTAATGATCTTCTTAAAGGAATTTCTTATGGAAACTGTGACCTTTTCCGCTCTGTAGAATTGTGTTTCCCAATGCTTTTGGTGCAATGTTTAATGCCTGTTCAATACAGTTATTTCTGAATTGTATTTCTAGTCTTGGCTGGAAAATTTGTCCGACTGATTTTTAATTGAGAAGATTAATTGAGTGTGCGCTGCACGGGCCCATACTCCTCCCATCCCACCCTTACCCTTAGCTTTCTCAGCACAGTTAAAGTGAGAGGGAGGAAAGGTACCTAGAGCAAATGGAGACAGATTGCAGCTATCTCAAACAAAGCCTCGATGAAAACCCACATCTGGCTGGCAGAGGAGTATTCCTCCAGTAAGAGAAAGGATTCTCCCCTCCCAAGAAGATAAAGGAGACGGGGTTGGGCAGCCTCTGTCATCCTGGCACATTGTCATTGTTGTTGCTTTCCAAGGCCCATCACTCGGAGACTGTTTTCCCTTTTGAAATGAATGACTTTCCTGAGGCTTTGTGGGCGGGCAGGGCTGGTAAGGGCTGCCACAGTTTTCCAGCTACAGTGTATGCTGAGGAATGGATGCCCCTATTCCAAATATGGCAAAGAATCTCCCAGAAAACCATGTTCACGAGGGCTGAGGGATGGGTTAGAACCTCTTTGGGATGCAGGGATCACATATGAGCCAGAAGGGTCTCAACATCTAATCCCGTCCTGTGATTACCTATTTCTCTGCCCTTTTCTTTTCTCCCTCTCATCCACCGAGGCCCCATTTATACACAGATACTGAGGCTTTAAAAACCTGTCCTCCCCCTATTCCAACAGGTAGCATCGCAATTACCCCCTATCTTCAGGCTACAGGGACTACGTCAATAATCTACGACATTCCCTTGGTCCTTGACCCCAACTCCATACGTTAGGCGGGGCCCTTTCTACATGGTCCCAACCAGCCAACGTGGGCATGGGCATGGGGATACTTGGTAATTCTGGAAGGACAGGGATGAAGGGGAGATTGAGAAGGGGAAGCACATCACTGAGTTGGCTATGGGGTTGTTTGGCTTTGGTTCAGTGTCTGTGGTCATCTCTTCATGGCCCAAGTAAGGGAGAAAGGAGGAAATCCTTCAGACTTGGGAGACTGGATGTGTACCCTTCCTGACCCTGACTTTGAGGGTTAGGGGAAGGAGGCTGCCCACCTCTGAACCGAGACACATTTCAATGCCCCTCTGCCCCACGTACGTGGTTTTCTGATCCCTACTGGGGTGTGTGTAGCAGGGGAGGAAGGTCACCAGCAATAGGAAGACCTTGCCAGAAAGGCCCAGTCACAGGGAGGGAGCTTCTGGCCACCCGGGTGTCCCTGATGACTGAAGAAAGGAAACAGAGTGCCTCTTCCTTGAGTCAAGATACTAGAAAAGCCAGGGAGGCGCAATCCCCATTGTGGCCGCCAACAGGCCACTAGGTCATGGCTGAGCTCCTCGGGAATAGGTTCTTTGGATGAGCCTCGGTTTTCCTCTCTGCAAAATGAAGGAGTTTGGACTGGATGATGTTTAAGGTCCTGCACAGCTCCCTATCCTATGAGCCGGTGTCCCCACACCCCTCTGAGCCGCCTCTGTCCTCTCCCAGCGGGCCCAGGCACTTGGTCTCAGGGGAGGAGCCTTCGCCGTCACCACCCAGAGTCTTGCTCAATGGCCTTCCGGCTTCCCAGGAAGTGCCCTTCCAAAAGCAAACCCAAATCCAAGAATGAGTACGAAGGAAAGAGAACAATCCAAAGCAGCCAAGCAGGTTCCAAATCACCGACACATCCTTTGGAAAAAATATGCCCCAATTCATTAAGCCTCTCCTAGGTTTCGTGCCAGTAGGGTTACAGCTGAAGGGATAAATAAAGGAGTGTGTTTACCCTCCCAGATCCTCTTCTTTGAAACTCATAAAACATCCCCCTCACCTCCCCCCAGCCAATATGCTACTGTTTTCAAATACATTGTGCATTGAACATTGGATTTATGTAAATTCATTTTTCTAAAGCCCCGATTGCCAAGTCCAAATGAGAGTAAGCCTGGAATAGTGGATACAGAGCCGGAGCTGGCCTCCCTATCAGGACAACCTGGAGTCAAATCTCACCTCGGACACATACTGGCTGCATGCGTGACCTTGGACAGGTCACTTAAACAGAGGGCACCAAGAAACTGTCTATATTCTCTCAATTGCCAAGTAGGGGCTCACCCACTTTGGTCAAAGGAACCACCTCATGGGGAACTCCCTTTGTTAATGAAATCACAAGTCCGGGATGAAAAAGAATCCCAATATTTCTGCTGGCCCCATTGTCCTGGCAGTACAATTTCAGCCTCACCACTGTAGAGCCCTCCTAGGCCAGGCTGTATGCAACACCATCTCTTTCTTGCCGTTTGCCTTTCGTCTTCGAAATGAGGGACAGATCCACTGAGGGCTGGCAGCGGTGGGAGCTGGTGGGGACACTTTAGCACCATCTCTCTCCCAATAGCACTTGAGGCTGCAGGCATGGGAGCCGAGTTTCTAACAAGGAGAGAAGCTGTGGATCCCAGAATCTCCAGTTCCGAGGGGACCTCTGAAGGCATCTAATCCAATGGGTTAGAAGCAGCCCTTCCTGGCATCCAGGCCTGCTGAGGGGCTAGCCAGCTTTCCTATTCTGTACAACATTAAACACTTTGGAAGTGCCAACCCCTGCACTGGGCCCTGGGGCTGGGGAAACAAAGGCTCTGGAGGAGTTTATGTTCTGAGAGGATAGGAGACCCTCCCATGGGAATGAGGAGATAGAAAACAATTCAGGTGGTGGGAGAGGGAATGCTCCAAGCATCTGCAATCTAGAGTTGGAAGCCTATCTCTGATAGCATGGGGGCCGCCACCCTCATCTGACAGAGGAGGAAATGGACCCAGAGAGGGAGAGGGAAAGGAGAGGGGACATATATATATATATATATATATATATTTTTTTTTTTGAGCACTTACTANCTCCAGTTCCGAGGGGACCTCTGAAGGCATCTAATCCAATGGGTTAGAAGCAGCCCTTCCTGGCATCCAGGCCTGCTGAGGGGCTAGCCAGCTTTCCTATTCTGTACAACATTAAACACTTTGGAAGTGCCAACCCCTGCACTGGGCCCTGGGGCTGGGGAAACAAAGGCTCTGGAGGAGTTTATGTTCTGAGAGGATAGGAGACCCTCCCATGGGAATGAGGAGATAGAAAACAATTCAGGTGGTGGGAGAGGGAATGCTCCAAGCATCTGCAATCTAGAGTTGGAAGCCTATCTCTGATAGCATGGGGGCCGCCACCCTCATCTGACAGAGGAGGAAATGGACCCAGAGAGGGAGAGGGAAAGGAGAGGGGACATATATATATATATATATATATTTTTTTTTTTTTTTGAGCACTTACTATGTGCCAGGTACTGTGCTAAGCACTTTATAAACATTATCTCATTTGATCCTCACGACTCTGGGTGGTATTATTATCCTCATTCTACAGATGGGGAAACTGAGGCTGAGAGAGCTTATATTACTTGTCCAGGGTCACCCAGCTAGCAAGTGTCTTGGGTAGCATTTGAACTCAAATTTTCCTGACTTCAGGGCCAACCTTGTATCCTCTATTTTCCACTGACAAGGCAGGGCTTGATTCCAGGTGAGGCCTTGAGTCCTGAAGCGAGAGGGAACCCACTACCTCCCTAGAAAGCTCATTTCCTTTTAGGGAAGCTCTAATTACTTGCCGGGTTGTTTTTCAAACTGGTGGGAGACCCACATCTGTTTCTTTGCCAACTCAACTCGGTGCTCCCAGTTCCGACAAAACTGATCTCTCTTCTCCATATTGGGCTAGTGTGCCCTGCCCCCTGAGTCATCTCTCCCCAGGTTACTTCAAGTTCATACTTCTATGGTATATGGTGTGAACTCCAGGCAGCATCCTGGTTAGCAGGCTCTGTCTGTGGCGCGGCCCAGTTTCTCAACATCCATCCCAAACTGAGGCCCTCAGAACTAAGCACGATTGTCCATGTGTGGTCTGGCCATGCAGAGAACCTCAGGTGGCTCACCTTCTTCAGGCCCTGCCTCAACGCACCCTAAGGTCACATCAGCTCCTGCGATTCACTAAAACAATCCAAGTAATAGCTGCCTACCCATATGCCCCCTTACCTTTTACTTGTCACATTGATCTCTGTAGACCAAGAGCAAGACTCATGCCCCATTACATTTCATCTTATTTTATTTGGCCCATTGTTTTGGCCTGCTGAGAAGTTTAGGGCTCCTCTCCTACAGCATATTGGCCATTCCTCCTAGCTCTGTAGTGCCCGCAGATCTAAGAAGCATGCCCTCTCTGCTGTTAGTCATGGTGTTGGCCCAGGACACTCCTCTATTTAGGGCAGCTACAGTTCTATTGCGCTTTGCCCTGGTCACCTCTGATCTGGGTGCTCCACCAATAAGAGCTGGAGTCCTTCTAGAGAAAGCAGCATGGAAGGTGGAGTCTGAGTGCTCCCAGGAGGGGAGCAAGGACAATAGTAACATCTCCTTTCTAGAGAGCTTCACTCTGCTTCTCCCTGCTCTGATGCCTCATCAGGATATGGCCAAGATCCAGAGTGCTCAGCGGTGTCTTAGTCTGCAGTTCAGCCAGGCTGTAAGGCTTCTGGGTAAGGGCCCAATGAGGCCTGTCTCATCACTGGTCAACAGAGTGATGACATTTCATCAGCCCTTGAAGCCATTCTACTAACGCCACCTAGATGGAGTTTTTTTTTTTAACCCTTGTACTTCGGTGTATTGTCTCATAGGTGGAAGATTGGTAAGGGTGGGCAATGGGGGTCAAGTGACTTGCCCAGGGTCACCCAGCTGGGAAGTGGCTGAGGCCGGGTTTGAACCTAGGACCTCCTGTCTCTAGGCCTGACTCTCAATCCACAGAGCTACCCAGATGCCCCCTTCTAGATGGAGTTTTGATCTAGGTCAGGGGAAGAAGGGTCTGGAGTAGCTGGGACAAGGGCACAGTAGATGGAACATCAGGAAGACTCATCTTCCTGAGTTCAAATATGGCCTCAGGTACTTCTAACTGTGTGACCCTGGGTAAGTCAGTTAACCCTGTCTGCCTCAGTTTCCTCGTCTGTAAAACAAGCTGGAGAAGGAAATGGCAAACCACTCCAAGTATCTTTGCCAAGAAAACCCCCGAATGGGATCACAAAGAGTCAGACAAACTAAAAACGATGGAACAACAAAAACTAAGACAAAGGTTTATAACCTAAGCTCTCCAGGCCCCTGAGAGTCTGTGGATGATTCAGAGGGGTTCATGGGAGAAAAAAATGACATCTGTATTTCCACTAACTTCTAACTGAAGAGGAGCACTTAAAAATCTCATTCTGAGATGGGGTCCATGATTCAATAGAAGACTTTGCTCACAGCCTGGCCCCATGCTAGGTGTTGTTTTTTAAAAAACCCTTGTGTATTGGCTCCTAGGTGGAAGAGTGGTAAGGGTAGGCAATGGGGGTCAAGTGACTTGCCCAGGGTCACACAGCTGGGAAGTGTCTGAGGCCGGATTTGAACCCAGGACCTCCTGTCTCTAGGTCTGACTCTCCATCCACTGAGCTACCCAGCTGCCCCCGCTAGGTGTTTTTAACTTACAGCTCCCACCCCTTCCCCACCATCCCTCAGGCTGCTTGGAGATATATCCCAGGTCCCCTCCAGAGGCATAACTAGGAATGTTTTTACCTGGGGATGCTAAGGGATGAAGGAGATGGTGACTACCTGGGACTTGGCATGTGGCATGGACAGGTGAACTGGGGCAGCCTGCCAGAATTGCCCCCTTTCTTTGGGCCCACAACCCCATTTCTCTTCCCTTTCCAGGGATCTAATCACTGTGAGAGGTGAGCTGGGGAGCCAAAGGCTGCCTCTGAGCTGCCCGTGGAACCTGAGAAGAGGTCTAGCCCCATTGACCTCATTCTGGTTCTGCTGTCACCACCTCCCTAGGCCCCCCAAGGGTCTGGCAAACCTGATCACCACCGGTTGTTATGCTTCCCCAGTTTCAGGGTGTTATTTGCGTTTTCAGTGGGCGTGGACAGTAATATTTGTCCCCAGCACGAAAAGCAATTTTTTACAGGACTTTTCATTTCCCAAACACCTTCTTTGTGCTGAGTGAATACAGGTTTTCCAGTTTAAATTGTTTTTTCCTTGACTTTACAGTCCAGCCAATCACAAAGTAACCAATAGCATTTGCAAGGCAGTGTTAGAGCAGGCACTTAAGCAGTCAGCAAAAAGGGACCCAATTTCCCTCCTACCCAGAGTCATTTCCTTGCTCTTTCTTCCCAAGGAAACAAAAATCCCATTAGCAATACAGAAAAATCGAGGTGCCCATTGTCCCAATTCTTGGCTCCCGAGAGCCTCCAGCAGAGTGAACATGGCATACCTGGTGCTTATGCCCACACAAGAAAGCCACAGAGGCACAGAGTCTGCTTCAGAAATTATAGAGTCCCACTTGGGCCTGAACCAGAATCCCACCTAAAGCACCTCTAACAAGCCTCAGCCAGCTTGTGGCTGAAGATGTTCAGAGATGGGGACCTCAGTGTCCCCCGAGGTTGTCCATTCTGCCTGAAGACAATTCTACCAGCTGGGCAGCCAAAAATCCATCTCTCGGAAGACCCCCTCCATTCCATTCTACCCTCTGGACCAGGAGAAACAGGCCTGTTCCTTCCCATTTCTCCCTTTCCCCAGCCTTTTCTTCTCCAGATCTTCAAAGCAAGTCAGCAAGCTGGAATGGAAAGAATCCAAGATTTGGACTCCAAAGCCCTGGCCTCAGATCCTGTCTAGGATGTTTCTTGACTGTGATTGTGTTTAAGTCATTTAACTTTTCTGAACCTCATTTTCCTCATCTGTAAAATGGAAACAATGCTTGCATTCCCTATCTCCCAGGATCACTGTGAACATAGCCCAGAGCAGCCACTGCTATGGGGATGACTTCACTTACCTGATCTCCTTAATGGGTTTGTCTGAAGTGTGGCATCATCTGGACACGCTCTAGTCCTTCAAATGTGGTGTCCAGGATTGAGCACGCCACCCAGGATGGGCTGGAACCAGGCCAGAGGCCAGTGGGATGTCTATGATCACCCGAGCTAGAGGCCATCTCTTCTCCTGCAACACAAAAAGTCCATGTCTGTGAGTGGAGAGTTTGGTTTCCCAGTAGAACATAAGCCTCTGAAGGGCAGGGATGACCCCATTTTTGTCATTGTCTTCTCGGCTCCCAGCACAGTGCCTCGGACACAGTAGACATTTAATAAACTTGGCACAGTTCCTGGCACATCATGGGTATTTAATCAATGTCTATCAATTGGTTGACTGAGGAACCCATAATCCCTTCCTGGCCTCGGAGGTTCTATGAACGTAGGACTATGTCGGATACTCGTTTCTCTTTCTTTACACCCCTCTCCCACTTGCCCTTCTTACTGGGTCACATAGAAAAAAAGGAGGAGAGGGAATATAACTCTGCTTTCATTAGCACAAAGAACTTCCAGGTTAGGAAACTCCCTCTACCAATACAGATCCACAATTCTCTGGAACTCGGGGTCTTGGCTGCCTAGAGCACTGAGAAATTAAGTGACTTGCCCAGGGTCTCCCAGTCAGTACGTGTCACAGATTGGAACACCACCAGGTCTTCCTGATTTCCTGGCCTCTAAGCACTGTACCATCTTTCTCTTATGCAGAGAAAACCTTCAGTAAGTGTTTGCTGAGCAAATCAATGACTACATGGATGATGGACCCCAAACAGATTAATGAGGACCATGCAGGCTCTTTGGGGAACCGTCATTTGGGGGTGACATGGTAGAGACCTAACTACATTACATTGCCCTCCCACATTAGGGGCTGAGGGTACCTTGGACTTGAATGAACACCACAGGCGTACTTATTAGCCCTCACAAAGCTCAGGGCTAGAGAGATCCCCTCCTGATGCCTGCCACGCTTATTGCTCCCACCAATACCTTTTTTTTTAACCCTTGTACTTCGGTGTATTGTCTCATAGGTGGAAGAGTGGTAAGGGTGGGCAATGGGGGTCAAGTGACTTGCCCAGGGTCACACAGCTGGGAAGTGGCTGAGGCCGGGTTTGAACCCAGGACCTCCTGTCTCTAGGCCTGACTCTCACTCCACTAAGCTACCCAGCTGCCCCTCCCACCAATACCTTTTAATGAATGGGTTGTCACCTCTCTGACGAGAACATGAAAGGCAGAACTTCCAGAGAGGTCTCCCATGGGTGTCTGGGAGAAACATGAGCTTGCTCTCTCTCCTGCCTCCCAGCCTCCCATGGTTCACCTTGGACGATCCTCTTTTGTCCATAGGCCTGGTTTTGAGCAAAAGAAAGGGGCCTTTACTCTGAGGGGAAGGGAATGCTCCTTACCCGGCCCAAGGGCCACAGGCCTTAGAACCGGAAGGAACTTTAGAGAACAGTTAGCTGAACTCCCGCACTTTTTGAGATGGGCTAATAGAAAGATGGAATAAAGGACGTGCTTTGTCCAAGGCTACACAGACAGTAGAGCTGGGATCAGGAAGCAGACTTGCTAGCACTCAGCCCTGGGGACTTCCTACTTCTCCTTTCCTTTCCCAATCACTTCTTCTAGGCCTTCTCTAATGGCTCAGCTGAGTGGGACCCTGGGGGCTAGTGAGGAGGCTGCCAGACCAGACCGCTGCTCCCCATTGGGCCTCCGTGTACCATCAACTGACAAAGGGATTGTCCAACAAGAGATCTGAAGGCATTGCCCAGCCAGTAAAGGGCTGTGCCCAAGGACATATCCTCTGGGAGTGGAAGAAGCCCTTTAGGTCAAGAGGATGCCCACTGTTTATGGAATGGAATTGAGTCAGACTCAGTGAAAAGGAGTTGAAGGGAGGGAAGGAGGGAATGAAGGAGGAGGTGGGGTACAGGATCAGTGGCACTAAAGATTTTCCAGGGTTGAAATACCGGCTCTGCCACTCACTCACTACCCATGTGACCTTGGGTAAGTCACGGTCCCTTTCAGGAGCTCAATTACTCTTCTGTAAATAGGGAACCAGGTGACCTCCAGGGGGCCTTCCAGATCTCAGTCAAGGCTTCTCTACTTCCTGAGCCCGTTGAGCAATCAAGTGAAGTCTAATGGATCCCTCCAGAATTATGTTTTTAAAAGCCTGTGAAAAGGCTAAATTTTGCCTGGAGGTAAGTTCAAATCAATTTGTTCTTTTTTTCCTATCCGAGCTCTTGGACTGCCTAACATCTAACAACAGATCCCGTGGCAAGAACTTCTACTTCGAATCAGATGACTAAAAAGAAAGGGAGAGAAGACAGTAGAGAGCAGAGCCTTTCCCTTAATGGGCCCCGCTCCTCCCTCTCTGTCCTCACTAGGAAGTTTAAAGTGAGGAAACTGAGACCCAGAGAGGGGAAGTTAGCCTTTACTCTTCCTTTACTTACCTCCTTTGGGAGTGCAGTAGCTTTTGGCTGAATCTTAGGACTGAGAGAGCAGACACCATAACCCTGAACCTCCTAGAAGTTCTTTCTGGATAAATCGGGGCTCCAAGAGCCTGAAAAAGTACACCCCCAGCCAAGCTCCACACACATTGGTTCTCCCAAGTCTGGGGCTTGAAGCCACAAGGCTCAAACCACAGGGGGAAAGCAAACTGATCCTATTCCTCTACTACATGCTCCCTTCAGACTCCTCTCCCACCCACCCATCCATCCATCCAATTTGCTCTGGGCCACAGCTGGGAGACATCATTACTACCTGCTTCCACCTGGAGGCTCCCTTCATACATTTAGCCTCCAGGGCCTCCTGGTCTTCCCACTTCCAAACTCAAAGGGCCACCAAAGAAATCGATTCTACATCTGGGTGCAATGATCGTTTAAGCACCCTTCTTTGCGCACAGCACCTTAGTGTTAACACTGGGTTTGGACAACCCTGCTAGGGGCATTTGGAGATGTGGTACAGAGCGTGCTTAGGGATTGTTTCATCCTCCAGAGTTTATAGATTTAGAAGAAGGAGCCCTAGATGCCCCTTGAGTCCAACTAGCCCATTTTCAAATGGAGTAAATGAGGGCTTCAGAGAGGGAAAATGAGTTGCCCAAAGCACACAATGGAAGAGCTGGGAGCTAAACTCACATCTTCTGCACTTTTTCCATTGGAGAAACCTAGCTGCCAGTGCTCTGACTTTACAGATGAGGGAACTGAGGGCTAAGGAGGTGAAGGAACCTGCATATAAGTTCCAAGTAGTGGGGCAGGAACACCAGGAGACACTCTCCAGGTCTCTGGGGCAAGGTTCACAGTGTAGGCCTCATAACCTGGAGGTATTTGAACTTCACAAATAGTGTATGTGATGCAAAGAGGACTGGGTCTGGCAAGTCAAAGTACCAACTACTCTGGTCCTCAGTTTCCCCTCATGCAAAAATGAAAGGTTTGCACTAGATGACCTCTAAGATCCCCTTCTAGCTCCAAATCAACAATCCTGTGATATGGAATTAGAAGGAGGTTCTGATGTCCCACCCAGTGGTACATTGGGATTTGGAGTCAGAAGGCCTGAATTTCCATTTTCCTCCTCCTTCTCCTCTGTAACACCAAGAGGCTAGGCTACAAAAGCTCCTACAAACTCCTTGTTTTACAGAGGAGGAAACTGAGGTCCAGGAAAGTGAAGAGACTTGTCTAAGAACATAGGGGTGTAAGAAATAAAATGGATAGAAAAGGATAGATCTAAAAATATTAGGGTCTTAAAAGATTTATTGGGAGCCATTAGAAAAATGAAGCCACATACCATGTTAAGAGTCAGTTTGAAAGACCCACCATTACCTCCACCACCATGCTGCTTCAGCTGGAAAAAGAGTGAGTGCCAATCCTGGCACTTCATTTTTATCCTTCTGTCTATGTTATTACATTACTGTCTTACGTCATGATGCAAGACAGGAAGCCAGTTGGATCATGGGAAATGTAGTTTCAAAGACCCCAAAATGTCCACAGGAAATTTAGATCAGAGACCTCAAACTTTCAATAACACGGGGGGGGGGGGGGGAGGTACCAAAGCTGAGATTTGAATACAGAGCCTGAATACAGAGCCTTTGACCCTTGAACCTGCAGCACCTCCCACCCCTCCATGCTCTCTGTTACAGCCAAAGAGGGTTTATCACAAGAGGCACTTGGCAGATGATTTAAGAGGATCTCCACATTTAATGCTAGAAATTACACACACTCCCCATGTTAATAATGCTAGAATTGGACCCGGAAAATGCTTTGCACCACCTAAGAGGAGTATTTCTACATCAAGATGCCTGTTATCATACAGAGAGCCCTGAGCTAGCAGTCAGGAGACCCCAAGTACTGGTACCACTTACTGCTTCTCTGTACATGGCATCCTGGAAAGAGGGCTGGCTCTTGGAGTCAGGCAAAGCTGGGGGCCAAATAGCCCCGCTCTGATACCTGCTGGGTGATTCTGGGGGTAAGGTGGGGAACTAGACTGACCTCTAGTCCATGAGAAAAATCAGTCCTTGAGCAGCAGACGTGATGGACACCTCCACCCCACCCCTCTAGGCCTCAGCCTACTGAGAGTAGCTCTAGTGACCAGATGTTCACCTGACATTGACCTGAAATTTTACTGAACCTCCCAGGGCCCTTTGCCTTGGGCCACCATCTTGGATTTCACAATGCCACAGTGGGATCATTCCAAGACGCTGCTTTAGAAACTTTGCCAAGCATCCCTTTCCTGGTCCCTGGGTATATAATACGAATGCTATTACCAGTCCAAAGGGCTTTCCCCCGTCTCAGAATGGATTCCACTTATCGCTATCTGTCACTGATGGCCCATTCTTTGTACAATCTGCCATTCTATGATCACAATGGTTCCCTTCGCCCAAAGTTGGGCTGACCAATAGTATGGCCTTATTCAAGGACCTCATTCAGTGTTCCCAAATGGAAGTACAAAAGTGAATGATAATGAAAAAGGTGAGATCCAGGGAGAGTGAGAGGATAGCTTATTCTAACCTTAAATATGGCAGCAGCAGGCCTTTGTAACCTAGAGATGGGGACTTGGCCCGACCCCCTGGGCTGAGCCAGATCAGGCTTGGGGGAGGCACAGTTGGACGTGTGTCCATTTGTGCAAATATGTGAATATGTGGGCATAAGAAGCATACTGGGGGGCTCACTGTCTGGGTTGCTCATATCACAGGACTTATGAGGTCAAGAGCCCTCCCAGGTAGGGTTTCTTCTCCTAGTGGGTTACCCAGTCTTAGGGCAATAGTCCGGTACAAGAGGAATGAGGCATGAAGGGAAGGAGGTATCGGCTGACAACAGGCAAGACGGAATGAGGCAACTGCTTTTATGAAGGGCTGGCTTTGCAATCACAGGGGCTGGATTCAAATCTCATATTTACCTATCCTGTTTGACTTTTAGCGAGTGTCTCCACCTAATTTGGGGAGGAAGAACATACTGAAAGGTTAAGGAGAGTCTTCCCATAGGAAGTAATACCCTAGATGGCTGGCCAATGGAGGAGGCTGAATAATGTAAATATAAGGAACTTGGAGGGGAGGTCGGCCTTCTAGGGGGCAGAGGGGAAGAGGCACAAAGGACAACCTACACAAAGGCACAGAGCTGAGAGATCATATACTCAGGTCAGGGAACAGCTAGCAAGCCAACTGGCCTAGAACATTGAGTGCATGCAGGAGAGTAGCCTGAAATAAGTCCAGAAGGTCAGTGAGTGATGACAGAGCTGCAGAGGGTAGCTTCCATGCCAGGCTGAGCTGTTGGTATTCCATCCTAGAGGCAAGAGAGGGCCACAGAGAGCTTTGGAGGAGGAGAGGTGCATGGTCAGCCCTGATATTTATGAAGATGATCTTGGCAGTTCTGGAGAGAATTTGTGGAAGAGACAAGTTGTCGGAAACAGGGATTTCACTAGTCATGTCAAGAGGTGCTGACATCCTGAATTAGGTTAGAGGCTGGGTGGGTAAGTGGGATGGCCACAGAGAGAGGGCCAGAATGGGCTGGATCAGAGAGAGGAGGAGGTGGGTAACACAAACAGGAATACAGCAATGATGGCCAACATCCCAGGAACTACCCTCCTCACCTCAGAAGCATCTGAGTCAGACCTTATCTGGAGTGCTGCGTTCATGGTGAAAGGCCACAAGTCCTCATTCCATGTGGTGGATGATGGTCTATTCAGGGAACTGAGGACATTTGGCCTAGAGAAGAGCAGACTCAAGGGGCACCCCAGAGCCATTGCAGACAGGGCTAGTGTGTGGAGGAATCAGACTTGTTTCCTTTTGGCCCCTGAGGGTAGTAGGTGGAAATGGGCAAAAAGGCCAGACAATCAGGAAAAGGGTCCCAGAATGCACTGAGCTCCACGTCAGTTGACCATGTATTGGTAGTGGTGGAGAGGGATTCTTACCCACACACATTTAGTAGGACTAGATGAAATCTTTTCCAACTCTGCCATTCTGTGACTCTGAGTCTCAAACAAGAGAGGAAGGGATATTACTGTGATGGTGATGGTCATGACAATAGTAAGAGCACGTGACAGTTTGGAAACATGCCAATTCTTACAACAAATCTATAACTGAGGTACTCAAGGAGGAGGAAACTGGGATGCAGACATGCCAATCTACAGCCATGTGGGGACCCCCTGAGGAATGCGGATCATATCTTCCTGACTCCAAATGCATCACTCTCTTCACTGCACTTTGGGAGTTCAGGACAGTGACGCTGGGAATTTTCCTCTAGCCGCCTTCACACCTGGCCTCAAAATGATCCTTTATCAAATTCCTTATCTCATGCTACGGAGCAACAGTGAAGTTTCCGGAAAACTCACACTAGTCAACTCAATCAACGAATAAAGAAAGGCAGTCCTAACTCTTCTTCACACTGAAGTCAGCCTCTTAGAATGGCCAACATCTTATCTTCAGCTTGGGCGTGATGAGCAAAGCAGAGAACAGGAGGATGGGAGCATGGGAATCAGGGGGACCAGGGAGAGGCACAGCCAAGCCTAAGTGAAGGGGAGCGTACCTAAGGACCATTTGTAGAACCATTGGTCAATGCGCCCAGAATTGCCACCTATCTCTACTTGTTGAAATACCTTCTGGCCTCATAGGTTCCTTCAAGAAGCCTCCTTCACACCCACACTCCCCCTCCCCTCCCCTCTTTCTCTTCATGCCCACCCCACCCCATGCCATCCTCCGCCATCTTTGGAACTCTCATAGTGATTTTGTGTCTTGCCTGATTCTTACCTTGTATCCATGTCTGATCTCCTTATCAAATGGAATCACCAACGTAACACACTTTGCTATCTACATATTTATGATTATCTAGAACACTCTTCAACTAGTCTCCAAGTTCCTTGACAGTAAGACTTGAGGCTTAATCACGCGTGTTTCCTGGCCTTACCGGTCTGGAACACAATGCTTTGCATCTATCCAATACCCAATGAAAGTTTGTTGGAAGGACAAATGCATTCCATGCTGCTTCTGAAGGCAGAAGTAGAACCAATGAACGGAAGGTCCATAGAGGTAGACTGAGGCTCAGCAGAAGGAAAAGCATACTGATGCAAAGAGCTGCTCAGGAGTGAAGCTCCCCAGCATGAGAGATGTTCAAGCAAGGTCTAAGAGGCCCCTTGTCCAGGTTGCTGTAGAAGGAATTCCTGCATGGGGTGGGGTGGGCATGAAGCCCATAATTCCAAAGTTGATCCAGGAATTTGGTGGGCTAACTGTTCTTTGAGACCCCTTAGTAGGGGGCTAGGAGTCGCCGTGGACTCTCCAGCGACTTTCACAGGGAAGCAAACCAAGGAGAGCCAGCAGAGCTAGCTAAGAGAAAGTAGCCAGGTGGTGAGTTGGCCAACCCTGTAATCACCAGCCCCCTAGAAGCTGGACCCCTTGCCGAGAATAATTAGTGGTGACCTCAAGGGAGGGAGGAGTGGTGGGAGTCCGGTCAGGGCGGCCAAGGATGAGTAGACATGCCCTTGTTCTCCCTGACAATTGGTCGTTGAAATGAGGGATTCTGTGAGTAGCTGAGGTCGGCGGACAATGATGCAAGGAGTGCCAGAGCTGGAATGCAAACTCCCAACTCCCTGGTTCCTTGGAAGGTGGAAGCGGCAATCAATTTCTTCACAGCTTGATGAGCCCAAATTGGAATTTTCCAAATTATGCCACAAGCAGGCCTCTGAGAGTTGATTGTCCCTAAAGACCAGGAGATAGCTCCATGCTCGGGGCCAAGGGTGATCCAGGCAAAGGCAGGTTCATGGGGAAGCTCCCAATGTCCTTGGGTTCCTTCTAGGTCTCTTTACAGAGGGGTCGGAAGAAGAGGTGGAACCAGAAGGGCCTGACCCCAGTTCCCTCTGGAGAGTATTGCTAAGGTGTCTCTGGTCTAGATGGCTAAGACATAACTTGGCATTCTGATTCTCAGCACAAACTGGGACTCTGTGTGTGTTGGGGGTGTGGGGTGGGCGGCACCGGAGACACAGAGGCAAAGTGCAGAGAGACGGAAGCAGAGCCAGGAGAGCTAGTCTGGACCCTACCTCAGATGGAGGTTCTGGGAGGAACTTAGCAGTGAGACAAGGCGGGTGCACACTGGAGGAATGTTCCGGGGTAAGAAGGCCTCCAGAGCTAGAAAGGTGGGAATACACCAAGTCGTAAAGGGATTTCAAAGCCAATTAGGGGATCTGATCCCGGAGAAAATAAGGAGCCAGTGGAGTTTGCTGAATGGTCAGCCCTGGGCCTTAAGGAAAGTCTTGGATCCTGGCCACTTTAAGGGCTAAGTGACACTGATTCCCCTCCCCCAGGCTCATATCAGGGACCATGTGGCTGCCCAAATACAACCTGAGGTTTCCTTATTAATTTCTTCATTCAGTAAGCAAGCATTAAGCCCCTACTATGTGCCAGGCACTGAGGATACAGAGAAAACTCTCCTTTCCTTCAAAACTCTTAGATCCGGACCTCTGTGAGCCTGAGGCTCACATTGTCTAAGCGCACTGGTACCCATGGCACGTCCTCATCCCTTTGAATCAGGCCCTCTGCCTCCCACTGCACCAGAGATGGAATGGGAAGGCAGTTGGAGTATACTTAAGAGTCAGAAGGCCTGGGCTCTGGTCTTAGCTTGTCTACTTACTAGCCAGGTGCCGGGGAACCAGTCACTTCCCATTCCTGAGACTCTTTTCTCAGCTAGAATATGGGAAGAAGAATCTGGACTCTGCCAATCTCCTAAGGATGCTGTGAGGATCACATGAGATCATGTAGCTAACAGTGCTTTGGAACCAGTAGGAGACCTGCAAACTTAAGGTACCAGACTCCAGGGGCCCCGTCACCTGAACCTGGGACCCTCCTCTCTACCTAGGAGACAAAGACAGCTGGTGATCTACTATTAAGACACACGGGAGGGGGCAGCTGGGTGGCTCAGTGGATCGAGAGTCGGGCCCAGAGATGGGAGGTTCAACTCTGGCCTCAGGCACTTCCCAGCTGTGTGACCCTGGGCAAGTCACTTCACCCCCATTGCCTAGTCCTTGCCATTCTTGTGCCTTGGAACCAATACACAGGATTGATTCTAAGACAGAAGGTGAGAGTTTAAAAAAGACACAAGGGAAGACAAGGGAGAAATAGAAGTCTGGGGTCCAAGAATGGTCTCCAACTCAACAGAGCTGTCCTTCAATGAGAAAGACGTTGGGAAGGCTCCCCTGCACCTAAGAATAGGTGTCTGACTTCCCAGCATGCATCTCTTCTATCCATCCTGCCCTCCCCGACAGCCTCCTTTCTCCATCCCTTTCTCCCAAGCTCAGCTAAGCTGTTGACAGCACAAAAGACTCCACTGTTTTCTCAGATCGTCATGAAACATGAAGAGAGGCAGGAAATGTGGTCTTCTCGCTGGTCCCAGGGAGCAAACTGTGTCCCGAGTGGGTTGTCCCTGCATTATGGAGACAAATTTGCATCTGAATTTCCCTTCTGTGAATCAGACTGAGGTAAAAAGCTGTGCCTGCACACACCAACTCATGCATGTGCGCGTGCACACACCGTCAGAGGCAAGAGAGTCTCCTGAAGCTGGGGAGAAGATCCCCCGGACTACTGCCAGCCCCCAGGGACCGGGGATGCCCTCGGCCTGAGCCAGTTACTTATGCCACACCCAACCCCCTCTCAGCCGCCAGGACCAGCCTGTGAATGGAGCTAGTGGGAAGAGCCTGGCGCCTAGTGTGGACCTAGCCTGGGAAGGGCTGTCACATCTGCTTGGCTCCAGAGGCCGGAAGTGGAGCCAAAGGGCTGAGGGACACAGAGCCACATGGATTTGGGCTCGATGCGCAGGAATTATAACTATCCCAAAGTGGAAATGGTATGCGCAAGGAGGTAGTGAGTTTCCCTTCCCAGGATGGAGTAACGAGTGATCCCCAAGCGAAGAAGAGCCCTTGCTCCAAGCTGACCTGCTCACTTTCCCCCCAAAGTTGAAACATCTAGTTAGCTGCCTTGTTCTGTCAGAAATGATGATACTAATAGTGGCTAACATTTACATGGCACCTACTATGTGCCAGGCCCTGCGCTAAGCATTTTATAAATATGATCCCATTTGATCCCCACAACAACCCTGGGAGGTAGGTGCTATTATGACACCCATTTAATGGAGGAAACCGAGGCAGAGAAAGATTAAGTGACTTGTCCAGAATCACGCAGCTATTAAGGGGAAGGGAATAAGCGTTTATAGTGCGCCTATTAATGTGCCAGGCCCTGTGCTAAGCAATTTACCAATATTATCTCATCTGATCCTCATGAAAACCCGAAAGATGGGTGCTGTTGTTGTTATTATTATTATTATTATTATTATCCTCACCTTATAGTTAATTATAATAATTATCGCATTAATTATATATAAATAATAATTATAATAATAATAACATTAATGAACTTGGCCAGGGTCATACAGCTAGTGAGTGAGGCTAAACTCGAACACAGGTCTTCCTGACTCCAGGCTAGTGCCCTATTACCTCCAGCTCTCCTTCGGTACCTTCCTACAGCCAACACCATCGTTTAAGCCATCACCACCATGTGCCTGGGCATGTTACTGCAAGAACTAATCTCTTTACCTCAGTCTCTTCCTTCTACAGTCCACACATCACCCTGAGGCACAGGTCTGACCATTTCATTCTCTTGTTCCAAAATCCTCATTTGGTCCCTACTGCCTCTTTGATGAAAGATAGGACATTCAAGGCCCTCTCAAATCTTGTCAAAATAAAAAAATCTGGCTCTTCCTCAGACCAGCTCTGCTATCTTCCACATCTCTGCACCCACAAGGCTCTCTCCCAAACGTGCTCTCCTCATCTCAATATTTTAGAATCATTAACTTTCTTGAAGGCTCAGCTCAGATGAAATTCAGTAGATAAAATAGTGGATTTGGAGTCAGGAGTACCTGAGTTCAAATCCTGCCTCAGACTTTGATTATGTGACCCTGAACAAGTCACTTAACCTCTCTCAGCCTCAGTTTCCTTATCTGTGATATAGGGATAATAAAAGTCCCCAACCTGTGGAGTTGTTGTGAAGATCACATCATTTCACACATGTAAAAGGCTTAACCTTAAAGCACTCTCTAAATACCATCTAGCCCTAATAGCATCTTCTCTGTATAGCCTTCCTTGCTGCACACAAAAGAAACTATTTTTTCTTCACGTGTTTCTAAATTTCTCTTCCTTCCTCATATTAAATTTATGTTCATGCCATATCTGAATTCCACTACTACTTTCTCAAATACAATGATTCCAGTAAATCGTTAGTTCCTCGAGGGCAAGGACTGTTTAATTTTTATCTTTGTACCCCCACCCCCACCCCAGTGCCTAGAACACTACCTGGCACATAGTATATAATTGATAAGCATTTATTGATTTGAATGGAAGGTTCCTGACATTGTAAGTTGGAATCAAGTCTTAAAAAAGCAGTTCTCTTACTCGCCTCTAACTTTTAGGAGAGAAATTTTCAACTTGCCTTCTGGAGAATTTTAAGAGAGAAGTATAATTTTTCACAGGTATTTAAATAGTAAGTAGAAGCTCCATGTCACCATCATAACTTTTCTTGGTCAGTTTTGGGATCTATATTAGGAAAGCATCAGTTATATCTTCCACCTGGCCAAGTGGTCTGTAGTGTATTCCAGAAATAATATCATTTTTTTCTTTTATCTTTCTGCAAATGCTCTTTGCAATGATTTTTCTTCCATGTTTTTCTCTCAAAGGCTATGCCAAAGTTTATTTCTGTATAAGATACAACTTCCTTACTACTCTCCCCCTCCTACTAAATGTATTTATTTTGAATAAGTATCTTCTCTTCAATTGCTATATTCGAGGCATGATTCCCTTCTCACTATGACTCAGCGATACCTATGAGATCGTATTTATCTTCTTTTGTCAAAATCTCAAATTAACTTTATTACCCTATTCTGTGCATCAATATATTGACAATTGAGGTCATAAGTGTTGTCCCTGACCTTCTGCATCTGTCAGATCTTAGCTAAATGCAGCATAACCCTTCCCCAGAGCAATAAGATGCCATTCCTTAGCCCCAAATCTGTCCATATGGTCAGGAAGTCAAGGTGATAAATGACTGCATGAATGAACAACCTGCTCCCTATACAGAGAAAGGAAAAGAGCAGTGGAGATTCAATGAAAAGGTCCGTCCTGGCATAATTAAGCATGAGCTCCCCTGCCCTGAGGTGAATGTGGGCACATTACCAAAGTCTCAGTTTCCCCCTTCATGAAAATCCTTGCACTCCCTATTTCATAGAGTTATTCTGAGGACTCCACAATACATTGGATGTAAAACTTGTTGCACCTAGAAAAGTACTATATAGATGTCAACTATCTTTTGGCCTGAAATATGACTGCTGGAGAGGAAAAACCCTTCAACGCAACCATAAAACACAGCCCCTGTCTTCAGAAACCACGAAGGAAACAAATCTCCCCAGTAGTAACTCTTGGTTGAATGGCCTGAGGAGTGACACGAGGAAGCGCAGAGATGATCACCTCTCTCTAAGTCATGCTGGGGGCTTTGGAGTGGCTGGGATTAAATGAAACGTAGCTTGTTATTGGACTTCACAATCAGGAGCCCAAGCTGAGTGAGCCATGCCTGCAAAGTTAACATTTCCTGGGTGACCTTTCCTGCTGAGTGCACTTTAGGAGCAGACAGCAGGGCATCCATCCCCAGCATGCTACCACTTGCTCAGGACACACAAGAAGGCTGAGTGACTAATGGGTTTGAATTGGGGACCACCACCCTGCTCCCCTGCTCTGCCATCTCCTCTCCTCTCTTCTCTCGATTTGTCTCGCTTTAGGATATATCTGTACCCTTCCCAGCTCTTTAGACCATGTGTACCAGTGTATGACTGATCAGGGGATGGAAGGAACAAACGATAAAACTTTAGGAATCATCCAATGTCCCAGGATATGGCTTAAGACAAAAGTAACCGACCACGCAGCAACTAAGGTGATTAGCTAAGAAAGTCAAAAACCAATTCTGTGGTCCAGAAATCCTACTTATTGGCTCAATTCACACAAATCAGCTGGTAGTAGTTACCAACCTGGTTGTCTCGTGCCTCATTCGAAAATTCCCAAAGCTTCATACTTTTGTTGCCCCCTTTCCCCTCCCAACTCCTCCACTCTGAGCCCTTCAGCAGTGCTCACAATATTTGGGAAGGTGTAGATACGCTCTAGTAAGTCACTCAACTGGGATGAAGTGGTAGCCTTTTCTCTGGGGTTTCCACATGACATGAAGGTGACCCTGGAATCTCAAAGGCGAGAACAACAAAACCCAGGCTCTGGCAGGTCATCCCAAGCTTTGAGTCTAAGCCTGGAGATGGACTATGGGACTGTCCTCTAAGAGATGTCCAAGCAAGTTCTAAGGAGCTTACTACTACTAGAAGGCAGGCCAAAAGCAGAAGGATGTTGGAAAATATGAATTCGTCCGTAAAACTCTCTAGTCTGGGCTGGTGGAACAAGCAACCAGGCCAAAGGCATCGTGGCGCCTCTGAGCTTCGTGTCATGGTTCTGGCACTAGCTAATTGGGTGCTCTAGCTCTCCAAGGCTCAGTCTCCTTATCTGAGAGGAGGCTGGGCTGTTGAGAACTTCCAGCTTCTGTGGGAACAGGAAGAAAGAGAAGAACTCAAGCAGAATGAGATCAAGGAAGCACCATCAGCTGTGTGGAAGATTCTGGACCAGTGGCGGAGACCAGAGGTTGATCTGGGGAAAATAGAGAGAAATCTGAAACAGAACTTGTTCTCTTTGCAGTGAAAACTCTTCTTTCCCCTTTGTTGAAAGCCTTTGGGTACAAACCCTTCTTTACAATTTGCTTCAGACTCTAGGAGTCGGCTGTGGCGCAGAGATCGAAGAGCCAGCCTCCAAGAAGACCCGGGCCACTGGCCTACACAAGCCACAAGAAGGGGCAGAGCTTGCATTGGTAGAGGGAGTTTTGCCACCCTAGAGTTCCCAGTGAAATGTCAGCTCCAGTCCTATGCCTTTCCTCTTAAAGCTCAGACTCCTCACCATCTGTTACTTGGGCTCTCTGGGTTTGTATCAGTCAGGTTGGGGGGAAATCAGTCATCTCAGGGGTGTCCTGATCCAAGTACACGCATGCACACACGCACGCACACACACACACACGCCCTGGCCACATGTATGTCCTTTCTTGCCACTGATGCCATATGCATTTGTGGCAGTTTGTCTCAGTTTTATGGAGCAATTGCTCTGTTACTTTTCTTAAAACGCTATTCCATGAAACACCTTTGCTTCCTCTTACTAATGGCTGGTATTTGGCTGACGCACGTGTGGGATTTGTGAGCTGTGGTTTTTAGGGAATGAAGATCTACGGATTACCTAGTCACCTCCCAGGGGAACTACCTTGAGTTAGGGGAACTTGGGGATTGTGATGTAGGAGGCTGGAAAAGGGCGAATGTCATTTTGATTTTCGAAAAAAGGGGAAGGCGATGGAATCAGTCAACTATGGGCCATTGAACCTGAATTCAGTTCCTGAAAAAATTTCTAGAATGGCTCATTAAAGAGGTCCAGGGCACAATAGCTCTTTCAAGTAGTTGAAAGGGCTCCAGAGGGCCAAACCAAAACCAATGGATGGAAGTTGCAAATCTAGGAAAATTTAGGCTTTTTGCTGGAAAAATGTACCTAACACGTAGAGCTTTCTTAAAGTAGAGTGGGAGGCAATGGATTCCTCTCCTTGGAAGTACCAAAACAAAAGCTTGATTTAAGACCCTCGGGGGCCGCTGTAGACGAGATTCTTGTTGGGGAGGGGGGCGATTGGACTAGATGGTCAATGAAGTTTCTTCCCACTTGGAGAGCCTGTAATTCTAAGTCACCACAGGGCAACTGAGGACTTTGGGATCATGTGCATAGAAACAAAACAGAGTTCTGGTGCAGAGAACCACTTGGTGCCTTTGGATAAATGGGAACCTAAATGAATTTTTTTCAGGGAGAGAAGTGAAATAGATATTTTCAGTGAACTAGTAAGGCAAGAGAAGTTATTTGGTGGCTTTTGTGTGTTGAGCCCTACACTGCATACTGGGAGAGACACAGAAGGAGTCCCTGCTGACATCAGCTCTTAGTCTTATAGCAGTGACAAGGTCCTGACTCTCAGGGAGAATCTCATCTAGTTGGGATGTGTCTTGAGTTGGGTTTTGACAAAGAGAAAGGACATAGATAGATGGTAAGCTTCATGAATAGAGGGACACTATTCTATATCCCTTATTCAGGACCATATCCCTCAGGACCCAGGATAGGACTCTACATTAGGGTCATAGAATTGGACCTGGAAGGCATGTTAGAGATCATCTAATCCAGTGATGGGCAAACTTTTTAAAGAGGGGGCCAAAGGAAAGGAAATGCTCCTCTGTCAGTCTGTTTCTAAGGCCACTCTTTTGAAGTTTCATTGTATTGTATCCTACTCATTGTATTCGTCAGATCAGGAATGATGTCTCCAGGCCAGATAGAACATTTCAGGGGGCTGCATCTGGCCCACAGGCCGTAGTTTGCCCATCACTGAGTCCAATGCCCTTATTTTGCAGATGAGAAAATGGCAGCCCAGGGAGGTTAAATCACTTGGTCAAGGTCACATGGGTAGTAAGTGATGAAACGGAGGTTCTCCGACTCTGAATCTATGATTTTGTATGACAGGGAGGGAGAGAGGGAGGGAAGATTGAAGGAGTGGAGAGGACAAACATTCCAAGTAGCAGGACTTGTGTATGTGATAGCCTTTGAAGGGCAGGAGCCACTGGCAGGTGGCAAATGGCCTTTCCTAGATGGAGCTGAGAAACTGAGTTGGGAGATGAATGGGGGAGAATGAGTTGTCCTTAAAGTCATGGGGGCAAATTGAGATCTGAAGAAAAAGGCAATGGGGCAGTAGGGGAGTGACGTGATTTAGCAGTGCTGGAGGAAGATGGATTATTGGTGCTGCATGAGGCAAAGGGAGAGGGAGCGTTGCTAGCAACCCATGTAACCAGGGACAGTAGCTTTTCTCCAGGGATGGGAACCAGGACCAAACTCAGCCAGTGGGAAGCTGATGG
The DNA here is from genome assembly GCF_016433145.1 of Gracilinanus agilis. Taxonomy (NCBI): domain Eukaryota; kingdom Metazoa; phylum Chordata; class Mammalia; order Didelphimorphia; family Didelphidae; genus Gracilinanus; species Gracilinanus agilis. Next base: position 32,708,269 of record NC_058136.1, on the reverse strand, counting down.
TCAGGGCCGGACTGATCTGACGGTGCAGCTTCCTAGCTGCTTGTTCCCTCTCTCCCTTCCCAAGCAGGAGGTAGCGGTGAGGCAAGGTTGAGAAATCAAGGGGGAGGAGAACATGGCAGGAGGCTCTATAGATTCTACTGATTCGTCGTAGATACCAGAAGGAGGAGACCAAGGGCACAGCTGCTCTTTTGCCCTCTTCCCCAGCCCCCAGGCCTCCAACTCTGACTATGGTGCCCTCTCTATTCACAGCAACTGACTCTATGGCTCCCAAAGAAAGCCTGGTCCTTGCTCCTACAAGCCATGACTAGACCATCGGTCTCTATTCCCTGGTAACCTACACCCCACCTGCAAAATGCCATCACAAGCAGCCAGTTCCCCATCGTGGGCCATGCCACGAGCCTCAGAGGGAATGTCTCCTCTGTGTTGCCCCTGCTCCCTTCTGCCATGTTCTCCTCCTCCTTGATTTCTCAGCCTTGCCTCACCTCTACCTCCTGCTTGGGAAGAGAGAGAGGCTGGGAGAGAGGCCAGCTCAGAGGCTGCTGCAGCAAGCCAGGCATGAGACGACGAGGAAGAGACATGGCTTGGACATATTGCAGAAAAAGAATCAATGGCTCGGAGATGGATAGAATATGAGGGGGGAGGAGAGGAGAGAGAGAGATAAAAATAGCTCCTCAAGGAGCCTCAGTCTGGTTCAGAGGCCATTTGGAGCATATTCTCATCTTCTGGTTCAATTGTTTTAGAAAATATGGAGCTTCCAGATCAGCTTCAATTGGCTCCTGAGACTTTTTTCAGTTTGTTTTGGGGACGAAAACAAAAAAAGAATCTTCAGATGAAAAATAAATACATGCCGGTTTCCATTGCATTCAGTTCAGGGCTCCGTGAATTATTCCTGCTTAGGGCCTCCCGGTCCCTTCGAGTTCCTGTCCCAGAGCCCTAAATAACACCAGCAGCCATCCCTTACACTAATACAGCTCTTGACAGTTTTTAAAGCCCTTTCCAGGACACTCTGTCCTTTCATTGTCACTGCAGCCCTGAGAAGGAGGCAGCGGGGACAAGAGAGAATAAAGGGGTGCCACTGGCAGTTATGGGGACTGGGGAGAGGGGATGGGAATGATCTCTTCTTGGGGCTCCTCAGACCCTGCATTCCTTCATGGGGGAAGCTTGTGGGCCCTGTGCCAGCCAGGCAGGAAGGCCCCCCGCTCCCCTGCTCCAAGACCATCAGCCAGAGCCCTGTGGTCACTTAATAAATCTAAAAGTCAACATCTGCCTCAGCAGCTGAATGAATCAAATTTCAAGCCCAGAGGAGTCCAAGCCCAAGTTATTTGCTTTGGCAGACAAACCCCATGGTTACAAATCTTTAATAAGATCCTTTGTCCAGAATGAAACAGCTTTACAGTCAGATTGAAAAGGTTCAAGGGAGCTGGTGCGGGGAAGAAATTATAAAAGACGTGAGGCTGGCGAGAAAATCACAAAGGCGATCTGACCCACGCCAGGCTCTTGGCTGTGTCAGCCCTGCACCCCAGGACTTGAATCTCAGGGTTGGGCTCTCTAGCCCCTCGCCTCAGTCTGCTCCCTTGCTCCTTCATCCTCAGGGGAAAAGAAAGATCCAGCCATTCCACAAACAGAGACTAACCTGAATTTCCCCGAAACATAGGCGCACAGGACTAGAATGGGCAGAGATCTTAAAGGTCACTGAGTCCCAATCTCTCATTCTACAGAAGGAGAAAATGAAGCCCAGAGTGGGGAAAGGACTTGCCAAAGGTCATCCAGTTGGTAAATAGCCATGGAATAATTCAAACCCAGATTCTCTGGCTCTCTCTAGGAGTCCATACTGGCCATTTGTGCCATGCTGCCTGTTGCTCAGCTCAGTGCCGAAGGCAAGTTTTCAGCAGGAGCGCCCCCTTTTAGCTGTCTATAATCTGTCCGTCCCCGAATGTCAGCAGGTGATGCTGAGGGCCACAGTCAAGGATCTGGTGTGACGCTCGTGCTAGTTCCATCTGTTCTGACGTCCAACATGTTAGCTCCTCCTCCTCCTCCTCCACTGGTGCCATCTGCAGATTTGATAAGCATGCCATTTATGCCTTTATCCAAGACTTTGCTAAAAAGTGGCCCATAGAGCAGGGTCCGGCACAAACCCCTGGGGGGCACTCACTGGGGACCTCCTTCCAGGTTAGCATCAAGTCATTAACAATTATTCCTCTCTAGGGATAGCCAGTCAATCAGCTGCAAAGTCACCTGACCGGATGCTTATCTAGACAAAGACGCTGCCAAATCTTGGCCAAAAACAAGGTAAGTGCTGCCTGCAGTGGTCCTCTAATCTACCAGTTAAGTAACTCCACAAAAAACGGAAATGAGGTTGACCTGTCATGGCCTGTTTTTTTTTTAAACCCTCACCTTCCGTCTTGGAGTCAATACTGTGTATTGGCTCGAAGGCGGAAGAGTGGTAAGGGTAGGCAATGGGAGTCAAGTGACTTGCCCAGGGTCACACAGCTGGGAAGTGTCTGAGGCCAGATTTGAACCTAGGACCTCCCGTCTCTAGGCCTGACTCTCAATCCACTGAGCTACCTAGCTGCTCCCCATGGCCTGTTTTTAAAGAAGCCATGCTGGCTCTCTGTGGTCACAACTTTGCTTTCTAAACATTCACAAACGTCCTAGAATTTGTCCAGGAAGTAGGCATGGTTGCCATCCTACAGTACGAACACTACCTTCTTGTCAGCCTCCCCTCAATTTACTAGACAATGACTGAACAAGATTATGGTCCCTGACCACAATGGACATCCCAATGGGACGTGCAACAGTGAGTAGGACACGTTCAGAGAAGCTTAGGAAGACCTGGGTGAACTGATACAAAATAAAGAAGAACCAGAAAACTACAAGCATTATTACCACAGTAAGGCAAAGGCAGAGAACACCGAGAGACTACAGAACATGGAGCAAGGCAGGGAGCGATCACTTGACTCAAGGAGACTGACAATGAAACGTGCTTCCCTCCTCTCTGCAGAGAGGCCGTGGACTACAGCTATGCAACGAGACCTTCGTTATCCCACACAGTTACCAGGCTGGTCAGTTTGGATTAACCATACTTTCATGCGTGGAAGTAGCCAATGGGCAGAGCTTAGTATTGGGTCCTGACGGTGATCTAAAAGGATGCAGCAGTTTAAAAAAAGGGAGAGAAAACAGATTCTAGGCAGGAGATACTGACTCTCTTTTCTAAACCCTAAAATACAGAGCAAACTTTTTGGCCAACAGGCGAGTAGGATGGGCATGCCTGTGGGTTGTTTTGGAAAAAGCCCAGTCAGGCTGCATGGCAGTTATCAAGTAGCCAGTCCCAGGAGGGGCCATGTATCAGGAGTAATTGACATTTCTCTAAAATGTCAGCTCACTGACTATGAATTCCAAAGAGCCTTGGATCACTTTTGCTCCTGGAAGGAGATCTGGTTCCCCGTAGCTTTGGTTACTCTGCAGCCCAGGATAGTACGTATAATAGGCTTAGAGGTAGGAAGGAAACTAAGGCCCAGGAAGGGAAGTGATTTGACTAAGGTCACACAGGAACTGGGACTTAATAAAAAAAAGTCCTAGATTTTGGCATCAGAGGACCTGGGTTCAAATCCTGACCATGCTCTTAATATCTGTGACCTCAGACAAATCAATGAATCTCTCTGGGCTTCAGTGAATTAATCTATAAAATGAAGGGGTCAGGCTGGATGGCATTTTAATGAACCTTTTGGCTCTTAATATATGAGTGTGTGTGTGTGTGTGTGTGTGTGTGTGTGTGTGTGTGTGTGTGTGTGTGTTTTATGGAAGTCATCTACATAAAGCAGCTCTTGGACCAACAGTCTCCAAGACCCTGGACAGTACTTAAGACCTGCTGAGTTGAACCAAGGCCACTTGCAAACCATCATTTCACAGAATCATGATCCTAGGGGCTGGAAGGGATCTCAGGAACTCATTCCTCTAGCTTCAGAATGGCAGCCATATTCCCTTCTCTTAAATACCCCAGAACAAGAAGGCTAGCAGCATCCCTGGGGAATAGATCCCAAAGTCTTGCCAAAGGCAGAAGCAAGAAAAGGGAGAGTGCCACAGATCTTGGAACGGACATGGAACAGAACCTCATGCCAACTGCAAAAATACCCAAAACACTTAGTGCCTTTTCCAGGAGTAAAGAGGGAATTGTTAGACACAAATGCCCACCTCTGTCTTCTAGTCTTCCTGGTTGGGAGGGCTGCCTTGATGAACTGCAATCAAATTAACAGCTTTTGAACATTACAGACAAGAGCAGAGATCAAAGAATGGTCTATTACTGGCCAGGGATTGATGGAAGAGGGGCAGCTCTGGCCACATGCCCCAGCCCTTAATGAAGTCACGTGCTCTTGTTCACAGGCAACCTGGCATCGCTGAGGCACGTATCCATCACCCCAGCACAGCATAGCCACTCTGTCCATTTCAAGAACACTCAATGCCAGACACAGGTGGGATTTGGAGGAGTAATGTTGACAAGATGAGGTCCAAGCCTCTCTCGAATTCAAGAGAGCCTAATCCCTGTGTCTCATCTGTCTGATTGGCAGGGCAATTTTGAACGAAGGGCACTGGGCACGAGATAGATGTGTCGCTCGCTTCCAAATATTCCAAGGGGAAGAAAACCAAAAGAAGAAAGGCGGTGAAACGAGAAAGGGTCAGTCCTGTTTGAAAGATGAGAAATCGAGCTTGGATCCAAAGAGACCTAGTATAAAGGATAATGGGGGCATCACCTATTGAGAGCCAACTCAAATTGGTACATGACCCATCTCTAAGCCGTTTCCTCAGGCTCTCATTCAAAGGCCTACAAGAAGGACAAGACTTTGTAATTACTAGGAGAAGAGCTAGCTACACCAAGAACAAAGAAACAAAAGGTAGAAGAGCTGGCCTGGACCCCTCCCTCTTGCCCCCACAGTGACCCGGCGCCAAACAGAACACTGGAGAAGGTCTTTTTGGACCCACTAGGGGACTAAGATCTCTAGTCTCAGCACAAGAGAAAGAAAGAGCTATGGGCCTCCTCTTGCACAACCTTAAGGCTAGTGATCCTGAGAGCACTCTTGGATTCCTCCATTGTCTTTCCTCTTCATACCTATTCCAGCCACTTCATCCTCCACAATGTCTCTCTCATTTGTCTCTTCTACATCCCTGTGTCTCCATCTCTAGTCCAAGCCCTTATTATCTTTGCACCGAACCTCTGGAATGGCTTCCTAACTGGCTTCTCTGCTTCCTATGATCTCTTCTCCAATTCATCCTAGGCACAGACTTCCAGATTCATCTTCCAAAAAAAAAAATCTTTGGCTCAGAAACATTCAATGGTCCTCCATTGCCTACAGCAAAAGGATCTTCACAGTCTGGTCCCAATCGTCTTCTCCTCCACCCATCTCGAATTTCTCTTTTACACAAATCCTTTGCTCTATCCATTCAAGTTTATTCATTGTTCTCTGGAACCCACCAAATGCATTCTGTTTCTGCCTTTGCGGCCCTTACTTCCACCTATCTGGAACGTCTTCCCCCTCCCTCAGGACTACTTTTTCTTCAGGGCTCAGCTTAGGCCACAGGATCATAGGATTCGAAACTGGGAGGGGCCTTGGAGATCATCTAGTCCAATGCCCTCGTTTTATGGATGAGGAAACGCGTCCAAAGAGAGGAAAGGACTCACAGACTCTCAAAAGGGGATGGGACCTCAAGGGGTCGTATAATCCAGCCAGCCCACACCTGAACAAGAACAAGAATACCCTCCCCAAAAGATCTAGCAAATGGTCATCCACCTAGTATTTGCTTCAAGGCCTTGAAGGGCATGCCTAATAAATAGTAGAGCTGGGATTCCAATTGTATAGGAGTTTTTTTCAGTACAGCCACTCCCTCAAATTATTCACATAAGCACTCTATGACTTAGTTAGTCAGTTGAAGGCACTAACATAACCAGGCACCAAATTGTAGTGGTCAAAACATCTGTCACCTTTTGGCCAACTTAGAGATGAAGCTCCCCAAGTTAGGTAAAGGCTGGTCCTCAGCTTACAGACAAATATTTATCACTAGGCCTACACTAAGTGCCCAAAATGTTCAATTCTTAGTACTAACGGAGAGATGACCTTTCTACAATGACTAATGCACTTCCCTGCCTTCTGAAAAAGAGGGCCCTGAATATCATTTGATCTTTCTTGATAACTCAGGATCCTCATCACGAGCAATAAATTATTGTTTTAGTCCGAAATACGGTGCTATCCCCAGGGCTCAGCGGAGCGTGTAGAGCTGTTGCTCCCTGCACTGAATGTCCCCAGACTGTCAATTCTTCTTTCTTTTTTTTTGCAGGTTTTCTGTCTCTTCCCTTTTGGTCAGGGTGTTAGGGGTTATTGCTCTCTACTATGAAAATGCATGTCTCTGGCAGCCTCCAAATCTACCCTCCCTCACCCTATGTTCTCTCCCTAATCTAAACTTCCTTGCGGACAGCCCCAACCCTCACATTCCCTTAGAGATCACTGCAGCCTTGATAGTTCCTAGGAATGGGCCTGCTTCCTAGAGTTCCATCCCTGTGGGAGTTGTGTGAGAGAACAGGCAGCTCCCCCTAGGGCAATGAATGAACAGCTGCCTTTCAAGGTTGCCCACAGTGAAGTTTGGCCAGAGGCTCAGTGTGCCAGGGCCAGCTGGTCCTTTGGCCCCGAGAGCTAGCTGAGCAATAATAAGGCAAGGCTCACATAGGGGTCACCCTTTTATCGAGACGATTGAATTTCCTTCCCCAGTTGCTTGGAGATAAAGCAGGGGCTTGTAAGAACACTGCATCCACTTGGGATCCAGAGGACGTTTTGACGTCAGCCTGTGACAGCTTTAAGTAGGTCAGATGTTGGGCCTAGTAACTTTGAGTCCCCTTCAGAGCCAGGCAGCCGCCACTTACTATTCCAGTCACTTCCCTCACTCTCTCGAGCTTTCAGTGGTGGCCAAGGCCTGGGACCACTCTTTGTCCAGAGCTGGCACCTGCTCTCACTTGGATGCTTCCTCATCCAACTTCCTCATCTTCATTCTCCTCAGATCCTCTATAATTTGCCATTTGCTTTTGCCTCCGACCTCATCTCGTCCTCCTAGGATGCTTGGATCTGCTTTCAAGGTGAAAATCATGAGACTGTCTCTGGTTTCATTGTTCCGCTCTTGCTGTGGCCTTGGCAGAGTAAAGTATAGTCTCCCAGCTTGGGATTTCAGGCCTTCTAGCTTCCTCATGGGCACCTGGTCTTTCCTTCCTTTCTCACTTTCCTCCATTAGCATACTGGTACGGTCAGCAAGAAACACGTCCAGACAATGTGGGCCTTCTCTCACTCGCCCAGACCCACCAAAAACAGGTGACTCGGTCAACTTACTTCATTGTCTCCACTTTGGAAGCCATTGACTGCCATAGTAAGAAGGCCTGACTCGGTCTCTTGCACTCAATGAGTTTGAGGATGCCTGGAACTGGAAGAGATCATGTAATTTCAGCACCTTCACCTACTGTTTGCTTCCACTGAACTCACTCACACGGAAACCTATTTTACCTTTGAACAACTCTAACGATTAGTGAGGCCTTTCTTTATCTTGAGCCAAAATCTTTCTCTTGGCAATTTCGAGTCATTTCTTCTCCCAGTTCTCCCCCCCTTGGGCCAAGAGGAGCAAATCTAGCCTTGCTTCCAACTGTTAGAGAGAGCGATCATGCTCCACCTCTCCCTCAAGCCATGCTTCCTCTGAGGCCCAAATCCCAGCTTCTTAAGCTGATTATTGCATAGCCTGGCTCCAGTGGCCTCACCATCCTGGCCATCCTCCTCTAGACACATTCCAGTTTGTCAGAGTCCTTTCAAATGGTGGTAACCAGAACCAAACACGTTACCTCAGATGTGAGCTGAGCAGGGCAGAAGACAATAGAAACTGGGAGTGGGGGCGGGGGCGGGCGAGAGAACTGGGATTCCATTGGCATAGATTGGGAATTCCTAGCGAGGAGATTCCCTTCACCAACGCAGAACAACAATTGTTCTGTGACTTCTATACTCAGACAATCACCTGGTGGTACTAGAAAGTCATGTGACTTTTCTAGGCTCACCCGGCTCACTCTGTATGTATGTGTCTTGTTGGAGGAAGGATTTGAGCTTAGGCCTCTCCTGCCTCTGAGACTGACATAATACTCACCCCACCACACTGCCTCTCTAGTAATGCAGCTCCAAACAAAATTAATTTTTTTTAGCAGCTATGTTGCCCTGTTGGCTTCTCATCATCTATTACAGAGAAGTTGGCAAATAGCGTGTCTCCCTCCTTCTGGCTTTGTTGCCTTTCAGCTCTGATTCTCCTGAATGGCTTCCTGGGAGAAGGAGGCCCACCATGGCGGGGGGTGGGGGGAGGGATTATGCCTTCCTCCTCGTGGATAATGTCACGAGTCACTTAGTGGTCTGCTTAGCCTATTAATTACATATTGTCACCTAGGCTCCATGGGGGCCTCACAAGGATTAAAAACCCATCCAAGAACCCTTAATTGGCCTCATCGAATAATGACTCAGTAAATAAGTAGATTCTGTGCCTTATTCTGTGACTAAACTGCCTTTAATTGGCCCCGGGCCTTGGCCAAGTCAAAAAGTCACACATGGCAGCTGGAAACTGGCCAGTCTTGGTTGGATAGGACTGGTCTGAGGGCAAGGGAACCTCCGGAAAACAAGGAGCATTGCCCTTCGACCTCAAATGGTTTGGGGCTCTGTATCCAGACAAGGCAGCTGCTTTTAGAGAGGGTTGAAGTGCCAGGATCAACAGGGACCTGAAGGAAAAATAAGAATGTAGGAGAGTTCGAGTGAGCTCTCTGGCCAACCGATGTCATGAATCAATTCAATCCAACCTTAAGAAGCTAACTTTCTTGGGGAAGGGTGATAGGGAATAGCATACACACCAATAATACAGAACATATACCAAAAAACATAAAGTCATTTCTGGGGCGATGGATAGAGTGCTTGGCCTGGTGTCAGGAAGATCTATGTTCAAATCTGGCCTCAGACACTTACTGTGTGACCCTGGGCAAGTCATTTAACATCAATTTGTCTCAGTTTCCTCATATGCAAAGTGGGACTGATAATAGTGCCTACCTTGCAGGTTGTCATGAAGAGTAAACAAGGTAATATCTATAAGAAATGTTTAGCACAGTGTCTGAAATATCGTAGACACTATGTAAATGCTTATTCTCTTTCCTTCCTCCCTCTCTCCCCACTAGGAAGACATGGGAAGGTCTCGTAAAGGAATTGGTGCAGGAACTTGAAGGAAGCCATGGATTCCAAGAGGCAGAGATGAGGAAAGAGAGTATTCCAGGAATGGGGAAACAGCCTGTGCAAAGGCATGGAAGTGAGAGATTAAACATCATGTTATGGGGAAATTCAAGAGACCAGTTTGCCCACAGAATGCAGGAGGAATAGTTACGAGAGGAGTAGGTAGGCCATGTCAAAACTTAAGAATGGACTAAATCACCCTGGTACAGCTGGACATACTCTCCCAAATTCCAAAGCCTTAACTAGACATGGTCACAGAGCCCAATGGAATCCTAAATCCCTAGTCTTTGTTACCACTGCCTTTCCTAGGTCATGTGTCCAAGAACAATATTGCCTAGGACTGATGGGGGCCCAGAAAATAGAGCTCTTGCTCTGGCCTGGTGACACTGTGGCCTGGGGCTTAGCCCCCACAAACCCTGCCACCTGCCTGGGTCAGTAGCATCCTTTTGCCCTGCTGGGACATAATCTTGAACAATCAGTGGCCCAGGCAATGCTAAAGGCAACTTTAGACAAGGAATTCATCAGGGTCCCTGCAGCGAGGGTCTCTACCTTTGAGAAAGACAGCATTACTGAGAAAGAGGCCTGAAGTTCATCTGCCCAACACCTCCCCCTTTCATGCTCTTGTCCCCCCACCACTGACAATCATCCTAAAGGCACAGTAGACTGACAGTGAAGAGACAAGGCCAAAGGTTAGGCAAGGCCCATCCATGCCCAACAGGACTAAGCAGGAAGGGCTGAACTGCCTCAGATTAAAAGGCAGCAAAATTATCTACACAGTTTTTGAAACTACTGCCAAGAACTTCCAGGGGTAGAACCAAGATGGCAGAGTAGAAGCAGGGAAAGCTCGAACCACCATGAGAATCCTCTCCAACCAACCTCAAAATAAATACTAGAGTGAAAGAATCAACAAGAAGATGGAGTGAAGCAACTCTGATGCAGAGAACAACTTAAAAGGTAGGCAGAGAGGGTCTGGTTCACTGGGGCGAGAGGGGAACCCAGCCTGCAGGAGGCCACACCAAAGAGTACTGGCAAGACCCTCCACCCCACATTTACCGTTCCAGGTTCTGAACCTGGGCCCAAGCCAAAGTCGAGACCCTGAGACTCTGCCTAAGCCAACACCAGTGCAATCCCACACCCACCTTTTAAAGTTCCAAGCCTCCACCCAAGCCTGCAGTGAGGCCTCAATCCCTAATGCAGGACAATCCACAGTGTGCCTGGCTGGTGCAGACCCAAACTGAGGCCCTAAGCCCCAGTGCAAGGCGGTTGGCAAGGTACCTAGCTGGGGTCAGCCCAAGGGAAGGTCCAGAGTCCTTGCCCAAGCCTGTAGTGAGGTCCTGAATCTCAGCACAAGGCAGTTTGTGTAGTATACCTGATCCATGTAAGCCCAGAGTAAGGCCTTGACTCCAGAGCACAAGGCAGTCCACAGTGCACCTAGTCTGTTTAAACCTACATTGAGGACCAGAGTCCCTACCCAAGTTCAAGGTGAAGTTATAAGCCCCAGGACAAGGTGTGGGAAGCCAATAAGAGAAGAGATTAAAATCTGAGACTCCTCTTTTGACCCCTTTTGTGATCCTTGTGATTTCTTGTTGAAAAGTATTGTGGCCTTATTGAAAAGCTTTAAGTTCCTATCAAACCTGAATTTAAAGGGTTAACACTATTAACACAGCAAGGAATGCTGCTGCCTGGTATAGCCAAGGCCAAAATCTTAGAGGGGGGCAATTCAACCCTGAGAGGGATATTCCCCAACTTGGCTTTCTGATAAGAACCTAGTCAAAATTCAGCCTTGGCCTTGGTCTATTCTGAAGCCAATGTTTTGTGTTTTGATGTGACATAATTTGTAACTTCTGTGCATCTGCAAAGTTTGGGGGGGGGTTCTTTTGTGTGAAATGAGTCTTGAAATATATATAATAAACTCCATGCTCCTGGAGCCAGAGCTGGAAGCATGAGGTAAAAGACAACTCCCTTGTTCCATCCTTATTTCCTTATCAACTAAACTGTCCTTATCAGATTATCAGAGATGATAAAGAGATCTCAACAACAAGGCAGTCTACACTGGGCCTCTCATGATCAAGTCCAGAGTGAGATCAAAGGCCCCTTCCCAAGCCTGAGGCTAGACCCTGAGCCCCAGCAGAGAATAGCTCACAATACCCTGAGCTCTGCAAGCCATCAGCAGTCTCAGGGGGTGACTGAATCAGCAGTGGGAGGTGGCTTTCATAGCTCCTAGCCCACAGGTCATCATACCACCTTGGAAGAACTGAAATTTTCTGAAACCTAGAAATAGAGCTAAGGGTAGCAGCAAGGAAAAAACTGAAGTTTAAGAGAGTGCCGTCACTACCCTGAGAACAAAGTTCATCTTTAAGATAATAATGAAAGTCAAGAAAAAGGCTGGAAAAATGAGCAAGCATAAAAAACTTAAACATAGAAAATTTTTATGGAGACAAAGAAGAGAAGGCACAGACACAAAGGGAGCAGTGAAAGCAAAGCAAATAAACACAAAACTTCAAAGAAAAATATAAATTGGTCTCAGGCTCTGGGCAAACTCAAAAAGGATTTCAAAACTCCATTAAGAGAAGCAAAGGAAAAATGGGGAAGAGAAATGAAAGCAATGTAGGAAGAAAATAATGGCAGAATTGGCCAAATGGAAAAGAAAGTTCAAAAGCTCACAGAAGAAAATCATTCCTTAAAAGTTTGAATTGGGCAATTAGAAGCTAATGACTTTGTGAGACCTAAAGGAAAAATAAAACAAAATCAAAAGAATAAAAAAAAAACAGAAGAAAATGTGAGATAATTCAATGAAAAAACAACTGACATAGAAAATAGATCCAAGAGAGGCCATTTAAGAATTATTAGACTACCTGAAAGTAATGATCAAAAAGAAGCCTGGACATCATAATACAAGAAATTGTCAAAGAAAATTGCCCTGATATTGTTGAACAAGAAGATAAAATAGAAATTGATAGAATGCACAGATCACCTCAGGAAATAAATCCCCAAATTTCAACTCCCAGAAATATTATAGCTAAATTCAAGAGCCCCCAAGTCAAGGAGAAAATACTGCAAGTAGTCAGGAAGAAATAATTCAAACACCATGGAGTTATAATCAAGATTACACAGGAATTAACATCCTCCATATTAAAAGATTGGAAGGCTTAGAATATGGTATTTCAGAAGGCAAAAGATCTAGGTTTACAACCCAGAATCATCTACCCAGCAAAACTGAGTATATTCTTTCAGGGGGGGAAAATGGTCATTTAATAAAATAGAAGATTTCCAAGCATTCCTGTTAGAAGTACTGCCACAGATCTCCTGGTCCTTACACTCACAAACCTTCAGAGGAACTGTGGGCTCTGCCCTGGCTTCTGAGTTATCATTTCAGACTGCTCAAGTATCAGAATGTCCCTCTCCACCCTTGCTTTATTCTATAGCCCATGTCTCCTGGCTATATGGCCAAGCTCCCTTTTGGCAGCTTGGGTATCAAGGATCATGGGGCTAGGGTCAAAGGAGCTGATGAACATTAGTGAGGAAGAGAAAGACTTCATGAGATTTCCAGCTGGATTAAGGCAGACTAGGGAGATTTTGATCAAGCCTATCTCTTTGTCTACCATCACTAGTCAGTCCACAAAACTGGGGAGACTTGGCTGAGTCTGAGCAGCCATTCATTGTCTGTCAGTCACTATTTGTCCACTCTACAGGATGAACTGAACAAAAAGGCAGAAGGTATTGGGGCTTTACCCTGGGAAGATGTACTTGTACCATCATATGGACATACCTTCCTATACCTAGCTCCAAGATGTAGTTCCAAGACTCCCTGTCCAGATCCCTTTCTCTACCTGTTCTCTTACGTCTGCTATAAACTCCAGACCCTGAACCTGCTCTCTGTACTTGGGTTACACCTGAGCCAGGATTTTCCTTCCCTGGAATGAAGCCCTCTTCCTTGCATTCTCCAGGCCCCTCTGCTTGGCCTGGTTTGTACTCAATCATTAACTAGATTAGATTCTTGTTATTTAAGAACAACTCATATTCCAAGAATGCTTTAGGGTTACTGGATGAGTATCATTTCCCCCATTTTACAGACAAGGAGGCTAAGGCTTAAAGAAATGAAATGGTAGATCCATGATGGTGAAGTCAGGAAACCTGGCTTCCTATCCCAGCTTTAAGTCCTATAACTCCCATTACACCATAGACCCTTCATGTGTGCACATATCTCACCCCTTCTGCCAACTCTATCCCATTGAGGGCATGGACTAGGTCATGTTGCTGTTGTTTTCGTAGAGGACCAATGGCATCATGAGGTGATGTCTTGACTTGCACATGAGTTAGATTGAAGTAAGGCAGAGTTGTGCAAAGTTATCAGCCTCACTCCCTTCCTGAGTTTTTGGAGTCTAATGGTAGGACAAAAGTAAAAATGACCAGCAATGGCCTGAGATGCAGTGCTTAGCATTGGGCCCAATTTTATTTTATTATTTTATTTTTATTTAGAGTATTTTCCTACGGTTACATGATTCATGTTCTTTCCCTCTCCCCCAAAACCCCCTCCATAGCTAACACACAATTCTACTAGGTTTTACATGCATCCTTGATCAATACCTATTTACATATTATTGATAGTTGCACTAAGGTGATTGTTTAGCGTCTACATCCTGAATAGTATCCCCATCAACCCATGTGTTCAAGCAGTTGGTTTTTTTCCTTTGTTTCTACTTCTATAGTTCTTCCTCTGAATGTGGATAGTTTTCTTTCTCATAAGTCCCTCAGAATTGTCCTGGATCATTGCATTGCTGCTAGTACAGAAGTCTATTATGTTCTATTGTAACACAGTGTATCTGTCTCTGTGTATAATGTTCCCCTGGTTCTCCTTCTTTCACTCTGCTTCAGTTCCTGGAGGTCATTCCAGTTCACATGGAATTCCTCCAGTTCATTATTCCTTTCAACACAATAATATTCCATCACCAGCATATACCACAATTTGTTCAGCCATTCCCTAATTGAAGGGCATCCCCTCATTTTCCAGTTTTTGCCACCACAAAGAGCGTGGCTATAAATATTTTTGTACAAGTCTTTTTCCCTATGATCTCTTTGGGGTGCAAATCCAGCAGTGGTATGGCTGGATCAAAGGGCAGGCATTCTTTTAGCGCTCTTTGGGCATAGTTCCAAATTGCCCTCCAGAATGGTTGGATCAATTCACAACTCCACCAGCAATGCATTGGTGTCCCAATTTTGCTACATCCCCTCCAACATTCATTACTCTTCCATGCTATCATATTAACCAGTCTGCTAGGTGTGAGGTGGTATCTCAGAGTTGTTTTTATTTGCATTTCTCTCATTATTAGAGATTTAGAGCACTTTTTCATGTGCTTATTGATAGTTTTGATTTCTTTATCTGAAAATTTGAGCCCAATTTTAGATAAATGTTATTTGTCACTCTAGACTCACTAACTTTTTTTTTACCTTTCCTCTAGAGTCTAGACTGTCCTCAGGTGTTCAAATAGCATCCTTTGGAGCTAATTTAACAGCTACTCCCTCACTCCCCACAATACTGTTTTCTAGACTCCTCTCTATCCCACCAGCCTGGTCCAGCACCTAAGCTTTGGTGTAGTTCTAATTCCTCCTGGCCTTCCCTCTGATACCTTGGGTTTTCAGAGGTTCCTATAGCCTACTGAGGACTTGAATGGACTCATCAAAGGGCCACACCATTTTTTGCCATCTCGATTTTCCTCTCTCATGCGTTTTCCCCCTTCCCAAGCTTGAGAAGGGAGTCAAAGGTCAAAGGCTACCTCTCCGTCCCCCTCACTTCCTTTCCTGCATAAGGGCATATTGATCTGAGGAGAGAAGCCTACTTCAGTCCCTCAGTGGCTCTGCAATCTCATTGATTTGGGTATAGAGCATAGTCCATCCGCAGTTGTATGTAGACTTCTATCAGTTATCTGCCACTGCAGCTACAAAAGCAGCCCACCTCCCTTTCCAATCCCATATCTCTCTGAAGCACAGGGAACAAAAACTGGGAGATTGCTGCTCTCCCTGTGGGACCCCCTAGACAAATAGGAATGATCATCGGAGGTTTTCAGAGGAGTTTTCTTTTCCAACCTTCCCTAAATGAATTGTCACCCCCTTTCCAAATGGCCAGTTTCTGTGTCCCTCTCATGGAGGAGACCCTCTTCTCTTTCACCCTTGGGGAGCCTAGCTGTGGCTCTCTTTCTCTTGGAAATATGGAGAAAGGAAATCCTCTAAGTTTTCTAAGACCTGAGGTCAGCAGGGTAGATAGTGGTGTTCTGGCAGATGCCCTATGAACTCAGCTCTGCCCTTCCAGCCACTCCCTGGGAATGGACAAGGTCAAGTGGCCTCGCATGACCAGCCTCCTCTCTCTTCCAGCTGAGGCTGGATCCGAGAAGGCCTTCTCCTCTGATAGCTGTAGTGAGAGCTGCCTCTTTCTCAATCAAAGCTGTTGCTCTTTCCATGGTACCTACTCCCCAACAGCCCTGTGTTCTAAGCTGGGAGTTGGGGAAGGGATTGACGTCAGGGCCTCTGCGCTCCTGGGCAGGGCTGACCAGCCAAGGGCAGCAAGGGGAAGATTGCCTTTATCTGAGAGGGCCTGCAGCTGGTGATTACATTGCCCTGAGCTTCTGGCCCCCCTCTCTGCTTCCAGTGGGCAGCTGCCAGTCAGTCAATCGGGCCATTGCTCCTCATCATATTATTTATCCCCAGATTCCTCTACCAGGGCCTCATGCTGGCTTCACAGAGACGCCATGGCTCCGTGCAGTTCTGACAGTAAGAAGGCTCAGTGGCTCAGGTGGGCAGAGCCTGATCCTGGAAGGCCAGAGCTCACACGGGCCTTCTGCCTCCCCCATGGAAATAGAAAGTTATCTTTCCTTCCTCACAGCACCTCCTGCCTCGGTGTCCCTCTCAGCCCTGTTGCTTTTGACCCTGATTCATATCTACTTGCACCCCATCATATCCTCCCCGCCCCTCCCCAGTTGTACAACTTCCTCCTCCTTCCATCGAACTCATAGCAGCAAGCAGTTAGCTAGTTTCTACTCTGAACCAGCCATTGTGCTGGCACTGGGGATACCAAGGGAGAAACAATGAAATAGCCCTTGACCTCAAGATGCCAACAATCTATTGGGCCATAAACCACAAAAGAGAGGTCGAGGAAGGATCACCTGAGGGGAGGAGACAGAGGAGGAAAAAATTTACTAAGCCCCTGCTATGTGCCAAGTGCTCTTCAAATATTATCTCACCTGGTTGGTGGAAGATGACAATATTAATGACTAAGGTAGGGGGCAGCTGGGTGGCTCAGTGGATTGAGAGCCAGGCCTAGAGATGGGAGGTTCTGGGTTCGAATATGGCCTTAGACACTGCCTACCTGTGTGACCCTGGGCAAGTCACTTTACCTAGCCCTTAATGCTCTTCTGCCTTAGAACCAATACACAGCAGTGATTCTAAGGCGGAAGGTAAGCGTTAAGAAAAAAATGACTAAGGCAATCAGGGAAGGCTTCCTCAAGGAGATGGCTCTGAGCTGAACTTTGAAGTGAGATCAGTATTCAAAGGAAGAAGCATAGAGGTCAGTCTATATACAAAGGCCTGGAGGTGGGAGGTGTTTCAAGTTAGGGAAATAGTGTGGCTGGAAATTAGTGTGTGTGGAGGGGCTTCCCACTAGTGGGAAGTGCATGTGAAAAGGGAGGCTGGAGCCAAATCTGAGAGAAAGATTTTAAATGCCAAGTTTCTCTCTTCTAGACTTAGTTGGGAACTCCTGAAGGTGCTTGGTCAGGGATTATGACATTTTCCTGCGCCCAGCACTTCGTGCGGGGCCTGCTACCTAGTATATTAGTGCCTAATAAGCATTTGTCAGCACTGAAGTGGCAGTTGTCACCTCCCTACTCTGGTTCTGGCCCCCAGCCCAGCCTAGCCCAGCTAATATGGTGGGTGAAACTGACTACCCTGAGCACCAGGCTGTCCGCTCATGGGCACAGGCCTCCTAAGATTACTCAGGAGACCCAGAGTGGAGAGGGGCTGGAGAGTGGTGCATCCAGGGAGCCTCCCCTCCTCCTCTATAATCCCATCTCCGCCTCCAATTCCTCAGGATGGTCACAGGGTAGACGACACTCTTCTTTCTCCTAGATGGGCCAGCAGGAGTCTGCCATTCTGCCAGAGCCAGCCTTCTGCCTATGGCTGGCATAGGCTGGCATAGGTATTACTCAGCAGTGCCTCAGAACTTTCCCTTTTGGCGTGGGATCTAAGGGAGGGATCTGACTTAAGCGGTCATACAAAGCTTTTGGTGAAGCCATTTTGTCCCTTACCAGCCCCCTCCCGAATCGGACTGAGTCACTTCCTAGCCCCTACCAAAATGCTGCCAACCTGATCATTCCGAGCCCTGCCAAAGGACACGTTGAAGCCAGGGCCAGAGCTATCTCTCTCTGTATATGGGATGTGTCAGAATATGGGCATCTTTTTGCCCTCCACCAATCGTGGCCTGTGGAACTGACCCAGATTCCCCTGGCTCGAGGACCATTCTGCATCCAGTGCCAGGGCGTCCCAAGCCCCAGACCCACCCTGGTGTAGATAGCAAGTCCACTCTGTGGAAGGGAGGAAGGGCAGGAAGGAGTGGTCTGGGGAGCAAGGGCTGGAGGTGTTTGGGATACCTGGCCTACCCACAATTCACTCTCAGCAGAACATGTGAGAGGTCAGGAGATCCATCCAGCCAAACAGCTTCACCTAGCACCTGGCGGGAGCAAGACACTTCCGGGAGGCAGGAGGGGCATGAATTCAATCCAATTCAACGAACCATCTTTTGTACATCAGGAACAAGTTTAGGTTCAGGGGGTACCAAGACAAACAAAACAATCCCCACCCTCGAGAAACTTCTATTCTACAGGGGAAATATAGATGCCCTCAGATAAGTAAGTACGAGTTCTATTCCATGTAGTTTGACGATGGAGAGCGCCAACAACTGAAGGCTCACTAAAGGCTTTGTGTAAGAATTTATAAGACATATACGACATAAAAACATAAAATAAGAATAAGGCGGAGTGAGGAGGGAGTGCATTCCAGACAGGGGTCAGCTGGGGAGAACCCCTTCACAAAGATTGTTTCATTTGATCCTTCCAACAACTCTAGGACGGAGGTGCTGTTACTATCCTCGTTTTACAGAGATGAGGAAACCGAGGCTGAGCTTAAGGAATTTGCCTAGGGTCACAAAGCTAACAACTATCTGAGGCCCAGTTGGACCCCAGATCTTCCAGATTCTAGGCCCAGCACTCTAGCTACTATATTACCTAGCTGCATCATTAGTAGTGGAAAAATTTCGGGCCAGGGAATTTGGACGATTGAGTTCTAGTTCTGCCTCAGTCACTAACTGACCAAAATAGCCAACTCAGTTTCCATTATTTGTCTGGTGGCCATAATTCAAATTTGCTTCCCCGTAGGGCGTCATTAGGATCAAATGACCTAGTAGCTATAGACTATGCTTTGAACAATTCAGACGCTTGCACAAGGAAAAGGGATTATTATGGAGACAATCTCTGCTAGGTATCACTACTATCTTCACCATCAAGGCTGAGTGAGCTATTTTTAGCACAAACAGTCCTCTAAAGGAACATGCCTGCTTCTTTCTATAGAACCATAACTAGGATGGGGCAAATGGGGCTTTGAAACAGGATGCTGATGCTGGGATGGGGCATATTTCC
The DNA here is from genome assembly GCF_016433145.1 of Gracilinanus agilis. NCBI lineage: Eukaryota > Metazoa > Chordata > Mammalia > Didelphimorphia > Didelphidae > Gracilinanus > Gracilinanus agilis. Next base: position 32,689,314 of record NC_058136.1, on the reverse strand, counting down.
TCCTCTCCAGACCAATCTCCACAATTTCTCTCGAAGTCACCTGCTGGGTGCCACCTCTACTTTCTACAGGCTGGCTTCTGGAGGATAAGACCCTGATCCCCACTCTGAGTGCCCCCCCCCCGATCAAACCATTCACTGTCGCAACATAACCTCAACTGAATTTGTCCTGGATGTAATACTTTCACTCACAGTTCCATCTCCTTTCTAATTGGGAGGGTGGGGAGAAGGAGCAACAAAGAAAGATTACACTCCTGCTTGTGCCAACAATTGAGAGAGGACTACTGCAAGGCATACCCAACCCCATGTCGCTTTATTTACTAAGGCACACACCTACACAGACAGGTCAGGTAAGGTACTTTAAGTCCCTTCCAAGATGAGTTTTTTCAATGCCTACTACAATTGCACAGGCCTCTGAATAGGATTCCCTACATTCATGGCATCCTCCAGATTCTCCTTTTTAGTAGAGGGTCCGAGTATTTGTCAGCCCAGCTAAATAAAAGAAGTTGGTCACTAGGGAATGAGTTGTTTGGGTCTCAAGAACGCATAAAGAATCAACTGTCTACTAAGGCATGGAGTGGTTATAATTTCTATGAGTGGAGGGAGCTTCTCACTGAGGAATTTGAGTCATAGGAGTCTAGCTTTAGCTATAGAAGAGACTAGTGATCGAATCCAACCTCCTTCCATGCCCCAAGTGGCAGAAGTGATTCATCCACAGGCAGAAGAGCTAAGATTTGAACCCAAGTCTTCTTACTCCAAATCTAGGGCTTTTTCAACTGTCTCACAAATCAGAAGAGAATGTCCTTTCCTGCCAGAGATACAAGCTCTCCATTTTAGAGTGAGTCTTGATGAATTCATCCTTGGATCCAGCACAGAGAACCTTTAGAGCTTGGGAGAAGCTGCCACAGCTTCTACTCCACTGGCAGAGTCATTGAGACCATTTCCATGCCATGCTGTGCCAGAATGTGCTGTTGGAGGATGGCTTAGGGGGAAAAGCGGAGGACACTGAACATCATTCAGTCTCTCCTTGATTAGTCGAGGTCACCATCGCAAACATCAGATGATGACTTCGGGGCCGCCAGAAGTGTGGAGGCCCTTTTGCTCCTGAGCTGAATGACCACGGACCATTTTGTTTTGTCAATAATTGTCTCTGGCTCTTGTCATTTTTTGTCTCTTCATTCTCCATCGATGATGACTTACAATTGCAGTCAAAGAATTTTAGAGCTAGAAGGAACCGTGGCTACCTTGCTGGCCCAAGTGTGGCCCCCTCCAGCCAATCTCCCTTCTCATTTGCTCAGGTGATCACACTTGTTAGTATGGTGTACATAAGAGGGGGGATTCCTACCCCTAACCCCAGCGAATGCAAACTGAACTGGAGAGCAATCAGGTGCCCTGATCATTGGATTAAAATAGAAGATGCCACCCAGGAAGCACTACCAAGTGCGATCATTGCTTTTTGAGGTCAACCAAACAGATAAGAAAGGAAGGCTTCCATGCCACCCTTCCACTCTCTACATCTCCCTTTTCTCATCCTTAAAATGAGAAGGTTCAATCAGCTACTCTGTTGAGCCCCTTCCTGATCCCAAATTCTCTGACTCTGAACAAAGAAGCCACAGCAAAGTTACGTGACTTCCCCAGTGAGGCCACCCCCATAAACCTTGACCCCAAACTCAGTGTTGTCTCTCAGATTCAACTTTTGCTCATTGCTTCCCCCACCATTCAACATCACCTCTGATTCTCTGTTCCAAAATGTGTGTTTCTCTGCAGGGTTTGAGCCGACCCTACTTCTGGGGAAACAAAGTCAGTACCTCACCCTGTAGACATACCATTCTTTAAGCCCTTGAAAGAAGATGTTGCGGTGAACTACTCTGACCATGTAACCAGCCCAAGAGAGCCCAGAGCAGACCATGGCATTTGCTGCCAGACTTACCTAGTCTTACATGCCATCTCATCTCTGTAAAGGTATTGCTTTCCCCTTTTCACTAAGGATCATTCTCAGCACAAGAGCCAATAAATGGGTGATGGGCTGACCTGTAATTGCCCCATTCCTCTCACCTCTCCTGCTCCTCTTCTCCCAAGCCTTTAACACTCTAGAAATTAGGGCCAGGGTCGTCTGTCTAAGAAGGCTTTCACGGCCTAGACTTTGGACACCCGACCCTCTCTTTCCAAAGCCAATATCCTCAGTGAGGCCATGAATACCTTTACTCTAATTAGTTTCTTCAATCTGGCCTCTGGTGGAGACTCCAGACTCCTACTCCTAGACCAGCAGTCAAGATAGGTCCGGCATTAAGGACCTTCACCAAACTTGGGACAGTAGAGGAAATCGGGGAGGTGTCCAAAGAGACTTGAAGCTGTCCACTTCCTTATCTTAGGGCCTGTGCCAGGAGGCACTGGGAATTCTTAGCTGCTAGCCTTCAGCACCCAGAGTTCAGAATGTGAAACTCCTGGAAAGGAACTTGACAAAGAAAAGGGGCCTGTAGACAGTTACTGGTACCAGGTGGACTAGCAGAAGGTCAGGTTAGCCCTGTCTGCATCAGAAACCCAAAATCCCTGGGCTTGTGGCTAGCCAAGACAGGGCAGCCCTACTCCCTCTTCCTGGAGGCTAAAGGGCTCACAGACTCTCTTCTGAAAGAGAGGGAAGGGGGGGGGGTGACTAACCTAGACTGCCTCCCTTCCTCTCCATCAGGTGATTTCCCCCTTGTTCAAATGGGCAGCATTGCATTATGGGAGAACGGAATCTACTTTGGTAGGATTAGGTAAGAAGAGGATCCATAAAGTCATCCAGACAGCTAAGAATGGAGTCTATCCTCTCTTATGGACATCCTTGCCTAGTCCCCAACTGCCAGCTATTACTGCCATCAAGCCTTGCTAGGCCCAGCATTCCCCCAACTCTCCTGGACAAGTTTGGGTGCAGAAGCAAGATTCTGTAGGGCTAAAGCTATACATGGCATTCCAAGGAATTGAGGAGGAAAGAAGCACCAACCGGAGAAGGTTCAAAGTCCACACGCTCAGGCTGAAGGCCCGCTGACCCTAACATACCCCTCTTCCCTCCTCTAGTTCTGCATTTCTCTGAATCAAGCCCTGGCCTATCCCAGATTGAGAGGGAGGGGAGGGCAAAGGAGAAGGAGAGAAGACTGGACTGATTCAGGAAGGTACACAGAGACCATGAAGGGGCAACCCCAAGATGGAAAAGCACAGCCTCTCTGCTCACTACAGGGATGTCCAACTGCTGCTAGGTGCCAAGGTCACAGAATCTAGAGAGCAGAGGGAAACCATCGAGATCTGATCCTGGCCCTCTGTCCGAAAGGGGATGAAGGGAGCGGCGATAATGGTACTGGTCTTCATCTGGTATTTTTATCAGGGCCGATCCTTGGGCCCAAACGCTGAGAAGCTGGGGCAGAGAGAAAACTGACTCCATTGTCTACTAGCTTCACGTCCCAAGGCAAGCCGCTTCCCCAGTCTGAGCTTCGGCTTTCTCCCCCAAGAACTGTAACTGGGCTAAGGAGGTTGAGACTGAAAGGTCGAATCCGCACATCCACGTCAATATGGAAACAACTCATCTCAGTACCTGTGGCTGGCAAGAATAACATTTTAACTAGGAAGGTGCCCTATAGTATGCTTCCTCTCCCTGACGGCTGTATCCCAGGGGAGCCCCTTCCCAGCCAGACCTTACTTTGCTTCTCTTCTCTTCTTCTTCCCATTCAATAGCTTCCTCTATACAAGTGATGGGTGTTCCAGTTCTCTCCTCCCCATAAAGCCTTGGATCTCTGGTCCTCTCTTTCCCCTTACCAACTCAATGTGTCTTAAAAATATGCTTGAGGGGCAGCCAGGTGGCTTGATGGCTAGAGAGCCAGGCCAGGAGATGGGAGGTCCTGAGTTCAAATTTGACTTCAGACATTCAGTTGTGTGACCCTGGGCAAGTCATTTAACCTTCATTACCTAGCCCTTATCATCGATTCTAAGACAGAAGGTAATGGTTTTAAATACACACACACGTGTGTGTGTGTGTGTGTGTGTGTGTGTGTGTGTGTGTGTGTGTATATATATATATATATATATATATATA
>NC_058136.1:32662330-32675262 GCF_016433145.1 Gracilinanus agilis | reverse complement strand
AAGAGAGAAAGAGAGAGAGAGAGAGAGAGAGAGAGAGAGAGAGATCCTTGAGGGGGGATGACTGGCAGAAAGGCACCGTGATCTGCAGATTCACCAGTCTTTAGGAAGAAAAAATGCTCTTTGTTAAGTGGGGTCAATTTGGTAGAAAAGTTGGACTAACGTCATTTTCTTTGTGCCCAAGCCCACAGATGGAACAGTCCTGAGAGGAGTATGGCAGCCCCAATCTGGAGTCTCTATAGAATAAACACTGCCTCAGGAGGGCCTGGACTCCTTGGGTATCTGAGGAGGTTTCTTGCCTCCTCAGCATCATGTTTTTAAATGCAGAAAAGAAAATACAGGATTAAAAAGGAAGTCGATTAGATCGAAATGCAGGCATGTTATTTTTAAAGAAAAAACAAATTCGCAGACCCTAGGATGAAAACTCCTGCCAATCCTACCCCGTGTCCATTCCAGCCAGTTGTGCCAACATGTGCCAGTCACATTGCTTGTGTTAATCAGGGAGCTTGCTCTCTTTATGCCCCTAGATCATCCCTGAAAGATCCCAATGCACCATCACTAGAGTAGCCAGGGCTGTCGAAAGTGATCATCACCCTACCACTCCTTCCCTCCCTGGGTTCTCTCCCTCAGCCAGCCTTCAGCTTCGCTCAGGTCCTCAACGCCTCTCCCATCTATTAAATTAGCCTCCTAATAGCCTCTCTGTTTCCAATTTCTCTCTCCAGTCCACCTTTCACAGAGCTTCCAAAATGGCAGATAAATCTGATCAGGTTGCCTCCTTACTCAAAAACCTTGAGTGGCTCCCAATCGTCTCTAGGATAAAAGGCAAGCTCCTTAGCCAAACCTTTATTGCCTGGATCTGGGTCCTATTTGCCATTTGTCCTCACAAAACCCACGTTTCAGCTAAACCAGCTTGCTTAACGGTTCCCCAAACTCGACATACCATGTCCCATCTCTGTGCCTTTGCACAGCCTATCCCTCATGCTTGGACTGCACTCCTTCACCCACCTCTCTTAGGATACCGAAGCCCCTTCCAGCAAGAGGCCTCTCTGATCCCTTTGGCTCCCAGAGTCCCCCCTAACCAAATTAGTTTGTATTAGTCTTGTATTGCCTGATTTCTGCACATGCTGGGATGTTACTGATCCCCCTCGATTTCACTGAGGGCAGAAAACCTACCATCTTGTCCTTGGATCCCTAGTACCTTGCATGGTGCCTCGCACACAGTATGTGCTTAATAAGTGTCTGGAATTAAACTGAATTGTCTGGCAAGTGGGTAGCAAGCCTTAAAAGTGTTCCAGGCATGTGAGCTGCCATCCTCGGTATCGCCCTCTTTGACACTCCCCTAGGGCTCCTTCTTTTGATGGGATGAAGTGAGCTCCCAAACCGGAGCATCTTGCCCATTTGGGAGTGAGGGTGGGGTTGGCAGCTGCCCCAACAGCAGAGTCCCTTCTCCTCCCTCCACTGGGGCCCTAGCTTCTTCTTCTGGCCTCAGGGCAGGTGGGCAGTGAGTGACCCATAGCATTCCTCTAACACCAGACAACTGAGTCCTCTTCCCTGGGAGGATCACCAGGCAACTCAGCACTCTCTTAATTGCCTTGTCCCTTTCCCCTTTCACTCTAGCTCAGGATTATAAATGCACAGAGCAGGCCCACAAAGGAGGGTCATGGGCCAAGGGGTTGGGGTTGAGTATCCCGAATGCCTTGGCATTCCCTAAAGGGCTTAAGGTGTATTTACTTGTACGTAAACAGTTATTTGTATATTGTCTCCCCCAGTAGAATGTGAACTCCTTAGTGGTACACACTATGTTTTTGCCTTTTCTTGTAGTCTCAGTACTTAGGAGAGTACCTGGCATACAGCAAGTGCTTAATAAATGCTCCTTCACCTACTGATTCTACTGTGATTGCTCCTACTGATGGATGTCATCTATATAGCACTTTGAAGGTTAAAAAGCACTTTATAGATATTCAATTCAACTCGACAAGCATTTATTAGGCACCTGCTGTATGCCAAGTACTGTGCTAGTCATTAAGGATAGAAATATAAAAATGAAATGATCCCTGTTCTCGAATTCTACTCATGGGGATGATGGTGGGGGGTGGGAGGGGGTAACAAAACATACACGATAAGAGAATTTCAAGATGGAGAGAACAATAACACCTAAGGGGACCAAGGAAGGCTTCGTGGAAGAGGGGGTACCTAACCTAGGTCTTATAGTCTATCATTTGATTCTCACAATAGCTCCATATCTCCATTTTACAGATGAGAAAGCTGAAGCTCAGAGTGGTGCCATGATTGGCAGGATTCAAAACTTAGGTCTCTCCTGAGTTTGGGCCATCATTCCTTTCAATATATCACATCAACAGGTATTTATTAAACACCTATTAGGTACGTGGTCCTGTGCTGGGCACCAGCTCTCTAGGAGCTTACATACTAATAATACACACCTCACAGCATGCGCCAATAAGATATAGCATGAATACAAGCTTAGAAGGTCCTTAGAAATCATCTAGCTTTCAGAAGGTCTTTCCTTATTGCTCTGCTGCTAACCAGTATCCTCCTCTCCAAACTATCTGGTCCATTCTTATTGTCTATATTCCATATCTACTTGGGTTTGTACGTGGCATCTCTCCCATAATTCCAGGAGGCCCAAGGAAAACTCTTTCTAGGAAACGATTCTGCCTCAAAGGAAGGCCATGATTTTCTTCTGAGGCTTCTTGGGGTTTCTGACGCCCCTGAGGCCCATTCCCACCTTCCACACTAAGGCCGAGACGTCCCGTTGGCCCCTGGTTAGAATGGAGCCTGGAGCTACCAGAGCTGAGAGCAACTGAGACCAGAAAGTGCTACTGGAGAACGGGCACCCAGATCAATTCACGATTCCCCCAAGCCCAGATGCCCTCCCCATATTTGTTGCTCTATCAGTCTTTTCCCATCCTCTGGCCCCCTCCCTCAACCCCTGCCTGGCTTCTGTGCTGCTGTTGCCTATGTCTTTCCATGAAGAGTTTGGCCAAGGCACATGGCGAAAAGAAGCCGGAGAGAAACTCGACCAGCTTCCCAGTGGAGGAAAGGCCCATCCAACAAACCTAAGCATCTGCTTGAAGTCAGGCACTCACGGTTTTAGAGTCTAGGCATGCCAAAAGAAGAACGACGCAGTCCTTGTCCTCAAGGGGTTTGCCTTCTCTTGAGGAGACGGGACAAGGTAGGGAGGCACCAGATTTCCGAGGCTCTTGGATGACACACTAAAGAGTTTCTCTTTTTCAAGCATGGGAATGGCACGGTCCAAAGCGTACCATGGGAAGATTCTTTTGGCACCCACGTGGACCTGGGAGTAGAGAGGCAGGAAGGCCAGTTAGGAGCCTGTGATGGTAATCCAAGCCAAAGCTGACAAAGGCTCGAACTCAGGTTTTGGCTCCGTGGGAGTGCAATGACAGCAATGCACATGGAGGCCAAATGGACAAGAAGTTTGTCCCGGACTATGGAAGAGAGGCGCTATCTTCTGGGAACCTCATATCATGGGTTTGGGCCATCAACATGGCGACCACTGGTCACTACGTCTGCATCCAGTAGCCTTGTCACTCTGGACAATGACTCCTTGAAATAGATAGGGATTGGTATTTCCATTTTACTAGAAACTGAGGCTCCAGGGTTCCCTGGCTTGGCTAAGACTACTCAGGCAGTAAGTGACAAAGATGGATTCTATATAACTCGGGACTTCTGACTCTATATCACTGACGTTCCTTCCCATAGCTTCTCTTTTCAAAGGGTGTTCTTGGTCATTATTGGCTTAATTGTGGTGACGATGGTTTAAGTCAACAAGTTTTTGTTTTTAAATGGAAAGAACCAGATTTGAGACTGGCCTACAAGCAGTTTGGTGGTGCAGTGGATAGAGTACTGGAAGTCCTGAGTTCAAATCCAGCCTCAGCCACTTACTAGCTATGTGACCCTGGGCAAGTCACTTAACCTGCTGGCCTTAGTTTCCTCATCAGCAAAATGAGCTGGAGAAGGAAATGGCAAACCGCTCCAGTATCTCTGCCAAAAAAATCCCAGATGGGGTGGGTCACACAGAGTCAGACATGACTGAAAAATAACTCAACAACAACAAAAACCTAAGGATATGACCTTAGGCGAGACACTTCACCCCTCTGAGCCTCAGTTTCCTCATCTGTAAAATGCGGATAATAGCGCTTTCCAGGTGGCAACACGTTTTACATTTAATTTTTTTAATTTTTTAATCTTTCATGTATTTATTTATTTATTTTTAATTTAATTTTAAAAATAAGATTTAATTTTACATTTATTTAATTTAATCCTCATAAAAACCTGGTAAGATAGATGCTATTATTATCTTCATTTTACAATTGAGGAAACTGAGGCAGACCAATGTTAAGTGGCTTGCTCGGGGTCACACAGCTATTAAGTATCAGGGGCAGATTTTGAACGATAGTCTTCATGGCTTCAAAGCTAGTACTGTCCCCACTGTGGGCACTTAAGTAGCATGATGCCACTGACCAGACCTACCCGCCAGCATCCTTGTGAGGATTCAATGTAGGTGGAGCACTCTATAAACCTTCGATGGCTAAGCCAGCAGCTCCTAGTGTCCTGGTTGGCATGACTTCCCACGAGGAGGGAGGGACTGCGGCCACGGGGCTGGTCAGAGTACTGAGGACAGACGCCACAGCCTTCATGTGTGACCCTGTGAGGAAGCCCTCCATGGTGGCTGTGGCTAGCCTGCTCCCAGAGCTGGAGAGGCCCTGTGTTGACGCACACCCCTTGACTAGCTGACCATCCCTGGTCTCCCCGGTCATGAGGCCCAGAGGGAAGGGGCATCTCACAAAGACTATCATGGAGGGATAGGCATATGCACACACATGTCCATACATGTGCGCATACACACGGAGAGACGCCCTAAACACGGGCATGTGCTAGGCCAAGAATCCTGCTAGTCCCTGGTGAAATGTCTGACTTCCCAGAGAGGGGGCAGAAGCATCATCTGTGCACACAAACACACACACACACATAAGGCCGTGCTCACAAATGTATGCTGCGTGGAATTCTGAGGGGGAAAAGAAAGAGGCCAGATGTTCTTCTCACATCTGCTACCATCCTGCATTCAAAAGACTTGCTTGGAGAAGAACGGTCCTAGGGTGGTTGCCCATGAGGTTGGGACTGGAGCCACAGAGTTCACACAGGGCAACGTCCTTGCTCTCATTGGACTTGGAAGTGAATTGGGCGACCAGCCAGCTCTAACACACTATCCCAGGATCGGTGCCCAGAGGTGAGGAACTGAGGGCCCTGGACAGTCTCAGAGGGGGTGCAGAGTATGGAAGAGCCCTGGCAGGTTTCCTTGAGAGGTGGCATTTGATTGGCCTTTAAAGGATAGGCTGGAGCTCACCAGGGGAAGAGGGGGAAGGAGGATGTTCTAGGGTTCCACTAAGAACTGTCTAGCGCAGCGATGGGCCAACTCTTTAAAGAGGGGGCCAAAGGAAAGGAAATGCTCCTCTGTCAGTCTGTTTCTAAGGCAACTCTTTTGAAGTTTCATTGTATTGTGTCCTACTCATTGTATTTGCCAGATTAGGAGTAATGTGGTGGGGCTGGATAGAACATTTCAGGGGGCCACATCTGGCCTGTGGGCCATAGTTTGCCCATCACTGGGCTAGGCTGGTCAAACCATTGCTGCATGCGGGGGGAAGCCCAGGTAATACGGAAAGGATGGTTGGCATTGGGTTTCAAAGAGCCAAATGGAGGCATCTGCTCGCCACTCCTATGCTCAGAAATCAGCAATGCATCTGTCCCTTTGGGCACCCAGTTTTATTCACTCAACCAACATGTTGTCCAGGAATGTCCAAGAAGATATAGGCGTACTCTCTCACAGCATGCCCCATTTGGAAATATGCTCGCACGATCATACACGTATACCCACCTCAAACTGCTTACCGTCTCCGGGAGGGGAGAGGGAGACAGTGTGGACCTTGTGATTTCACAAAAGGGATGTTAAAACTGTTGTTGCATGTAATTAGGAAAAGTAAACTATTTTAAGCAATTCTGAAGGAAAATGGCTGGAGTCACTGCATGGTGGTATGAAGGATGGACTGGGGAGGGTTGGCGGGCAAATGGAGTCAGATAGACCTCAAGGGAAGTTATTGTGATAGTCTAGGCAGGTATGCAGGAAGGCCCTCTTCAGAATGAGGACAGAGGAAGGAATGGGGACAAGAAATGCGGTTGAGGCCCAAACGGCTACGACAGGATGGATTACGCCATCAAGGCGAGCAAAGAGGACCACCGAGAAAGAGGAAAGTTGGAAGGGGCAAACAGGCAGGAAGAGAAAGATGGTGAGTTGGGTTTGGGCCATGTGGAGGGCATAAAGGTTCGGCGGTCCTGCAGGACGTCTGAGATGCGTGCCCAGAGGAGCAGACAGAACCGCAGGGAGACTTTCAGGAGCCCGTCCCATGGTGTTCATTCCTCCCTTTGCGTTTCATAATCTGCCCTCCTGTTTGCTAGACAAATATCGGCCTGGTTTGCGGCCTGCTTACAAACAGACCCAGGTTCCTTGCCAAGATGCTAACAAGTGCTTAGACAAGATAATTATTAGGAAAACGTTAGAGACTGGACCTGGGGTTTCACTGGGATGGGGAACTCCCAGGAGACAGGAAGCTCTTTCCCAGTGCAGTTGGGCCCTTTCTCTCTAATCCAGCCTCACCGAGTCAGCACCTGGAGCACTCACGCAGGGTCACTCACACACACACACACACACACACACACACACACACACACACACACACACAGCCAGTGTAAAACCCCTGCACACAACAGGCCGGAAATAGGAGCCGCCACATGATGCACTAAGCTTTTACCCTGCCATGAGAATCTTATCTCTGAGCTCCCAAACTCTGCTTAACTTCATTTTCAGGCCGGGTTGAGGGATTTCTAATTAAAGGTGGCAAGATGGTACGGTGGAAGGGGCGCGGGGCATAGAGCCCGAAAGGCCTGTGTTCAAATGGGGCCTCAGTCACTTAATAGCTGGGTGACTCTGGGCCAGTCACTTCACCTTGGGCTGGGGTTTGCCTGTAAAATCTGGATAATTTCAGCACCTCTCACTCAGGACTCAGCCCAGGGCCTGCTTGTCCCCTTCCCTTAACCCAGATTTGTTGAGTGAGGAGGGAGCATCATGGGCAGATCTGTCTCCCTGGGCCTGTTACCCCCTTTGCTTGACAGCTTGAATCTGCTCTCTTCTCAGATTTAACATTGAATGGGACACACATGGGCCTGTTCATTGGCTGTTATCCTGGGAAAGGGGGCTTTGGGACATGACAGCCTCAGACCTCAATACGGGGGCAGAGCCAGGGTTCAAATTCCTGCCCTTCCTCAGGGACCACGAACAAATGACCCTCTCCTGCCCCCCCCCCCAAACTAAGGGCAGCCACTTAGCTCAAGGATTCTTAATATGTGTGTGTGTGTGTATCCGAGTGTGTATATTTGTATATCTGTGTGTGTCCGAGTGTGTATATTTGTGTGTGTGTATCCGAGTGTGTATATTTGTATATCTGTGTGTGTGTGTGTGTGTGTGTGTGTGTGTGTGTGTGTGTGTGCTGGGCCCCTGCCCAAGCTGTTCCAAATGCTGTTTTTCAGTGTGTGAGGGCAGGCCAGGCCTTCAGTCTCTCATTGCAATGGAGCTGCTCCCGGTGCCGGGGAAAGGCCGAAGGGAAGAGCCCCCCCCCTTTCCCGGGTCCCTCCAGCTCCCAATCTCTGAACCTGTCTGATTTCAGGCGTGGGCGGCTATCAGTGTAGACACACGCTTGCTGGAGCGCACCCGCAGGCAGGCAGACACACACACACACACACACACACCCCAAGCCCCAGCATGAGGGCAGGGAGGGGTGCTGAATGTGGTCCTGCTGAGGAGGTGAGCCGGCGGTGGGCTCCTCCCAGCCCGCTCCCCTCCTCGGGGCTCTCTGACCAGGGAGCAGCCTATGGGTGGTTCAGCTCGCCCTGCCATGGCCTTGTCAAGCAGTGTTAGGCTGAGCCAGAGTGGCGGAGGAGCCCTTCACGCTGCTCCCGAACATGTTCCCGACTTCGTGTGGACACCCAGCCCCTTTGGGTGGGAGAGTGGGGAGGGGGAGGATCGAGCCATCTCCGGCCATTAGCGGTGATTTGAACCCTTTAGTGAACGTTTCTGCTGGGGGAAAGGGGGCCCCTGGGGCTGCTTAACTCCTTGATGGTCTCCGAAACGCAGAGACTTCCCCAAAACTACAGGGGAAAGGAGGGACTTAGGACCCTGGGAAGAAGCCTGTAGCATCACTTTCTCCCTCTCCGCGAGTGTGTGTGTGAGTGTGTGTGTGTGTGAGTGTGTGTGCTTGCTCCCGCGTGTGTCTCTGTGTATGTGTGTGGGGTGTGTGTGTGTGTGTGTGTGTGTGTGTGTGTGTGCGCGCGCGCGCGCGCGTGTGCGCGGTGTGCTCCCCTGCTCCTTTTCTGCCAAGGAGTAGGTTAAGAAATGGTCAACTTTTGTTCTTGCCTCTAGATAGATGTCAGAGAAGGGCTGGCCAGGACCCGGGAGGGAGGAGGGAGGAGAGAGGAGGGAGGGAGGAGGAGGGAGGAGCGCAGGCAGAAACTAGCTCTGAGGGGCAGGCGGAAAGGAGGAGGGACACACACACACACACGCCTGGCCCCGGCACTGCCTCAGCAACCGGTGGGGCTGCTGGTGGGAGCAGCTCTGTCTGCCCGCACCTGTGTGCGCCGGGCCGCAGAGAGCCAACTGCTGCCGCCCGCCGGCCCGTCGGCCAGTGCGGGAGGACCAGCTAGCCGGCCTCGAGCTGGGGGCTTGCCTGCCACTGGTGAGTGCTGCCGCCCCCCAGCTTGGCCCCGGGGAGGGGGCCCGGGGGTGCGCCCGCCCGGAGAAGAAGGGGGCTGCGGAACGGCACAGGAGCCCTAGCCCGGCTCGGAGCCTTCCGCGGTGGGCTCCCTTCGGAACTTGGAGTGGCCTTTGGGGGGCTGCTGCCCTGTGGGGGCAAGGCCACTTCCTCAGGCTTTTTCCTGCCTCTTCCTCCCCTGAACTCAGTGGGCTCCCTCCCTATCTCCAACCTGACTCCCACTCCCCCCACCCCCCACCCCAGCCGCAGCTCCCTTGGACGCTAGTGATTTCCATTGGGTGAGGGAGGCGGGGGGAGGGAAGGAGGCGGGAAGGAGGAGGAGGGAAAGGGAGGGGAGGGGGGAGAGTTGGGATCCTTTCAAAACCCAAAGCTCACGCCGAGCCTCTCTCTCTCTGTGGACACTCTGCCTCAGAGACGGGGTCTGCCTCTGGTCTCGAAGATGTCTGGCAAACTTCTCCTGCTCTACCTGGCCATCTACCCGGCCCTCCAGACGAGGTGAGATGCCCCACTTCCATATTCAGACCCCGGCAGGCATCCCATGTCATCCCATCCCGTCCTACCCTGTCCAGCAAGGAGAGAAATGGATAGAAGCCCGTCATTTTCTCCTGTCACCTCAACCCCCCCTTATCCCCACACGCCCCGTCTGTCCCGAGTCTTTCCCCATTTCATAGACTCCTGACACGTTAGTCCTGGGAGACCTTAAAGACCATCTCGCCTAAATCCCTCATTTTACAAGTGGGGAAACTGAGTCTAGCCTCCCAGACGATGCCTCCCTGCCTTTCCAATGAAGGGGCTGTTGGATGCCTTGGCTAGAGATGGAAGGGTGGGAAACTGAAAACGTCCTCTCTAGTCCTAGGGAGCAACGACAGAGAAGCCCCGCGGAGCCCCGAGTGGCCTGCCCCTTTTGGCCTCCCCAGCTTAAGGCTAGGAATTGGGACCAGGGGAGAGCTGAGGAGGCTTGTCCTGGGGCTAAGGTGGAGGAGTGGGGGGTCCGGGCTCCCAGCTACCAAGAGGTCCAAAGCTGAGTTGGGGAGGGAAAGAGAGGAGGAAGGGGCTCATGTCACTGGGCTAGTCTAGCTCCTTCTTGGTGGCCGCGTTGCTTTTTTTCCTGCCTGCGTGGCTGGGGGCCTCACCCGCTTACCGCCCAGCCCCGCGCCCCGCCGTGCCTGCCCCCATACCCACCAGCACGCTGGTGCCCCAGGTTTTCGTTCATCTCCCCCTCCCATCCCATCCTCATAGAGACTCTCTCCCAAGCCTCTGGCTGGGAGGGCGGGCAGGGAGGGGGCGGGAATGTGCATCCTTTCTGCTTCCTCCAGCATCAAAAGGCAGGGGTGCCTAGAATTCATTTCCACATTCTCCAATGGTGACAAGTGGGTGCAGTGGCGGGGCTGCCTTTGGATTGCTCCTCAGTTCTTCCCCTGGCCCTTCCAGTTAGCTGGGGGACCCCAACCACCCGACAGCCCTCGCTTTCCTTTCAAAAGGGACAAAGAGAGGCTCGGGATGCATGTGCCCAACCAAAGACTTCGTCTGGGCTCTTCCTCTATTCCGCTTCACTTGTCTTGAGCTCCGCTTCCTCTGGCTGGGTCCCGCAGACAGCTTGGGCACAAACCCCTGGCACCCACGATGAGGGGTGAAAGCCAGGCTCGGGGGAGGGCGCCTCTGGCTCACCTGAGAGGCTCTGAGGGGCAGGGCCCGCCCGGGGGATTTGTCTGCCCTGCGCCCACCTGCCTCCCCACGGGGCCTGACCCCTGGCCAGCTGGCCCCCAAACTGGGGAGTGCAGGGGGCGGCGGCTTGGCCAAGACGACCACCACCGGCTTTTGCGAGAGACCCCAGTAAGGAGGGAGGCGGGGGCGCTCCGCGCTCCCTCCGCCAGAGGTGCCTGTTGCTCCCTAGTCCCTCCCTCCCGCTTCCCCAGCGGCGCCCCCTCCCCCTCCCCCGTTAGGGTGGGGCTGGCGGGTGCAGATGCAGGCTCGGCACCGAGGCCAGCCTTTTGCCTCTCGGAGGCTTGGCTGTAAACAGCTCCCGAGTCCAGAGCGCACGGATTTTCAAGTTTTTTACTCTTCCGAGCCCTGCTAGTGAGCTTAATGGCCGGATCGGGAAGGAACATGTTGTCAGCAGATCATTACCCCCAGGGCTCCAGGGAAGCGGGATTTTACTGGCTGGAGCTAATTGGCAGAATAAGGCGACTTAAAGCCCATCAAATCCCATTACCAATGCGGGCCGAGGCTGGGACAGGGAAGGGCGGACTAGGGGCTCCTCTGCGTGTAGCTGGTGTGCCAGACTAGGCTGGGGCCCAAGAGTGCCCTCTAGAGGCTGGGCACCCGCTACCCACTCCGCTAGGAAGCCTCTTCAGCTTTGGCTTTGCAAAACCACTCCCACCCCTGACCTTGCCCCTCCTCTGCAGTGCCTTTGCTCCTGCCCGGCCCTGGGCGAGGACTGTTCACTCCTCCAAGGCCCTTTAGACTTCTCTGGAGTGTCAGACCCCCGAGAGACCCGGGGGGCTTTGGGGAAGGAGGCCCTTCCAGACAGGGTGTGGCCAGTGGCATCTCTCTGCTTTGCCACCAACAATGGTGTTGGCTGGCTGGTCGGGCTATGCCTGGGCCCCCCGATGGATCAGACTGAACACGGCCAGAGAGCTGAAGAGCTTTGGAGAAGGCTGAGTCCTGCTGCTCCATCTCTGGGCTGAGGGAGCTGGAGCATACATAACCCTGGCCCTGGGCACCCACCTGCTCCTGCACTCACTGCACCCTCTTCTCAGACTTGGCCTCCTTTCTGCTGGGGTATCTGAGTGGGTCCTGGGAGGCCATTCCTTGAATTGTGGCAGACAGTCATTAGTGAGGGGGCGAGCCCCTATTCTCTCCTCCAACATGGTGTACCACTAGTGGGCATTCTCTCCAAGATGGCAGAGGGGAGGCCCAGGGACATAGCTAAGCCTGGGTAAGAAAACACCTTCAGGCAGTTTGGATTCTGTCTCCTCCTGACCTCCATCCCCCTACCAGGGAGGAGGAAACAGGTATCTGAGCTCCATTCAGGTGCCCATCCCTGAAGCTGGGGGGGGGGGGAGGACTGCTGGTTTCCTCCTGCCAGTCTATGCCTGCAATTCTGCTATCTGCCACCAAATGGGCAGACTCACACCAGTGACTGATATCTCTGAGATAATGTAGCCGAGCTGGCTAATTACTGCTTTTTACTAATAAAAGAACAGGATGACTGAGAGAACAGATCCCTCCGAGTGCTGAGTGACAGATACTTCAAAAGATCCATCATTTCTCAGGGAGGGCCCCCTTCTAGCAATGGAGATCAAAAGCCTTGCAATGCCTTAGGAGAAGGTTGGGGGGGGTTGTTGTGACCCCAAACTCTCACCCTCTGGTCACTGCCCTGCTGGTGCTGAGCCGCCCTCACATTCAGCCAGGCTGCTGTGCCAGCCACAACAAGCATAGTTTGTGGCCAAGCTGGGTAAGCCTTTCCAGGCTTCACATTGTGATGGATTAGCCTTACTTTACCCAGGCTTCCTTCCAAGCCATGATAAGGGATTGGAAGAAGCCTTCAGTATCATCAAGGTGAAGATTTCAAATAAATAACTGAAAATCTGGAAAACTGAGTGTTCTTTCCATATGAGGTTCTTCCCAGTAGTTGTTCCAAACCTTTTCCTTTTTCTTCAAGCCCCTATGCTTCCTCTCTCTCAGGAAGGGCCTTCTCTCCTTCTTTTCTGGTAGAATAGAATAATGGTCTCCAAAATGGGGCTATCCCACCAGGAGTTGTGACATGACACCAAAGGGTATATAGTTAACCAATCAGGGGTTGGGAAGATGGGTCACAACTCCATCCTCCTGTAAAAGCCAATTGGGCTTATCTACAGCACAACCACCCTTACCCCAACCTCCAAAACTTCTCCACTCTTCCCTCTCCTTTTGCAATAAAAGTTCCCACCCTACCCCCTTCTGAGCTAGGCATTAACCCTCTAGAATAGTTATAATCTAATCTTTCCCCAGACACCCACTGTACAAACTACACACACACACACACACACACACACACACACACACACACACACACACACAACTTCTCTCTCTCTG
>NC_058136.1:32639451-32660676 GCF_016433145.1 Gracilinanus agilis | reverse complement strand
CATGGTTTCCCTTAGATGTTATATTCCCCCTTGAGGGCAGGGATTAGTATCTAGCCAGTTCCTTGCACATA
Source organism: Gracilinanus agilis (assembly GCF_016433145.1). Classification (NCBI taxonomy): domain Eukaryota; kingdom Metazoa; phylum Chordata; class Mammalia; order Didelphimorphia; family Didelphidae; genus Gracilinanus; species Gracilinanus agilis. The sequence goes on along the minus strand of NC_058136.1, from coordinate 32,660,605 downwards.
GTAGGTAACTATTAAATGCTTGTTGGATTGTACTGGAATTCTTATCAATAGCCAATAAACAAAATCATGTTTTACTTGGACTCTCTTCCTAGAAACCAAGCTAGGCTGTGCCCCGCTAGAGATGCTGCCTAAATATTTGCTTTTAGCTTGTCCTTTTCTTTCCTGACTCCATTTCTGGGCTTACAAAGCCTTTAGAGGTGCCCTTCGATCTAGCCTACTTGAATTATCAGAGGAAGGCATTACCTTAGCCTCCTAGAGAGCCCCAGAGGCCTCTGGTCTTTCCTTCTTGGAGAGAAGAGAGAACCCCTTCAGGTGTCTGCTCCATTAGCAGTTTGAACAGAGTCAACAACCCCAAAGCCTGACTGGCCTTGGTCCCCACCCACTATAGGACAGTGGAAAGAGTAAGAGAACCTCACCATCCAAACTACAGAAGACAGCCAAGAAAAAGAGTAAAGTGTTGTGTATCCAGAATACCTTTTGATAATTTGCCTTTTTCTTTTGCCCAGTAGGCTAATCTTTGCTCTTGCTACTATAGCAACAGCTGCCAGTGAGGGCCCTCACTGTATATAGAAAGCCATTTGCTTGTGCAAAAGTTATTTTGCATACAATTGCTAGAACATACTTTTGTGGAACAAGGAGGATGATTCTGGACCTTAACTGAGGGATCTGGACCTAAGGAAAGGGAATCCTTATAGGGAGGGAGGTTTGAGAGAGAGATCTTATGGAGGGGCCTTTGTCTCACTCTGTGTTTCTTGACCCCAGCACTGACAGTGCCGAGGAGTACGACTATGATTACCTTGGTATCAACAAAACCTGGGTCCTGACTCCCAGGGCACATGACACTGATGCCACCCAGATCTTGAATACTCTTCTGAAGGACTATGACAGCAAGCTGAGACCTGACATTGGAAGTAAGTACCAGATGAGTGTCTGCCCTTTTTCCTTGGGCCAGAGTGGAGGGAAAGAGTGGGAAGAGAAAGAGAAACTTCCAAAATGGCTGTGGGATTGGATTGGATAGCAGCTCAGAATAGTGAAAGATAAGGCAGGGACTGAGTGGTGGGGATTCTGACCACTAGCATGCAGAGGTCAACAAAGAGTAGACTGGGATCTAAGGTAGCTTTTCTAGACCAAAAGGGAAGATTAAAATCCAACTCAAGCACACCATTCTACACGAATAAGCCACCTCTACCCCTTCTCCACCCCGCCAGCTGCTCATGCCTCCCTTTCACCAATCCCTCTACTGGATTCATTTATGGAGACATTTAGCAAGGTACAAACTGACTTCCCTATTAGAATATAAGTTGCTTGAAGGAAAAGAGGGTACTTTGTTTTTTGCCTCAGTGTCCTCAGTATCTTACACAGAGTAGGTACTTATATTCAAGTCACAATGTTTTCTAACTTGGTGGTTTAAATGCCCACATAACTTCCTTCCTTCCCCACTTCTTCCCTTCAGACTGTGACATTGCTGGGCCTTTACTTTCTCTTCTCTTTCTTCCTTTGCAGTCAAGCCTACAAACATTGATGTTGATATCTATGTGAACAGCATTGGACCAGTATCTGTCATCCAGATGGTGAGTACCAAAGGCGCCAGCTGGGGACTCCTTGGTCTGGTGAACCCCTGTTTTACAGGAGCAAACTCTGGGGTTACTCTGGTCTATTCTTTGTATCTAGAACCATACCAGAAGTTCCCTGGGTGTGTGGGGGAGAATTTCAATTGGCTTCCACCACATAACAATACCACAAAAAAGCAAAGCTACTGATTGTTGTTAGTAGCCAGCCTGTAAATAACTGTGAAGATCTCCCCCAAGGGTGTGCTGGTAAATGTTTAACATTCAGCTATCCAAAAAAAGTATCCTCTAAGACATATTTTTATGTTAATTCTAAATTATTAATATTTTCCCCTCTACTTTCTTAGTCAAGAAATCAACAAAACAATAAAATCAAGCTCTGGTTTATAGCATTTGCTGATTCCAGAGATGTAAATGTTAACCCTGAAAATTTATCAATTGATTCTTGGGAGCCTGTAGGAACTGGCTCCAGCATACTCCTACTCCATTTGTTCTGCTCACCTCAAAAACCAGAGCAAAAATGATTTCAGATCCTTCCCTGAAAACAATTCGATTCAATTGGATTCAGCACCTACCTCAGGAGAAGTAGTGGGGATACAAAGAGAAGAACAGATGTAACTCATTTAGCTCTCTTTGGAAATCAACTTGGAAATGGTACCTATGTTTGCATTTGGAAATTCTCTTGGTTTCTTTGGATTTTGGTCTTTCTTACATTTTATTTTATTCTTATTGCCATTTTGTGATTTTGCATCCACTTCATTTCTGAATATATCCCTCTTCCTCTCCTACCCAGTAAAGCCATCCCTTATAACAAAGAATAACAGAGAAAGTTGGAAAAAATCGGTTCAGTAAAACTAAGCAACACAGTAGCCACGCCTAACAGCATATGCAATATTGCATGTCCATGGTTTTCTACCTCTGCAAAGAAAGGAGAGAGGGAGGTACATATTCTCATCTCTAGTCTAAGGCCAAACTTGGTTGTTATAATTACATGGCATTCAATTACCGATTTTTATTATTATTGTTTTTTTGGTTTACATTGTTATAGTCATTGTGTATAATGTTTGCCTGGTTCTCTTTAGTTCATTCTGCATTATTTCTTATCTCTTCCCACGTTTCTCTGAATTCCTTATAATCATTGTTTCTTATGGCACAATAATATTCCATCACATTCATGTATCACAATTTATTTAGCCATTCTTTATCAGTGGGCACCTATATTGTTTCTAGTTCTTTATCACTATAAAAAGGGCTGACATGAATATTTAGATATATAAGGGGCCTTCGTTTTTGTCTTTGACTTCCTTGGGGTATATACTTAGCAGTGGAATCTCTGGGTCAAAGGGTATGGGCATTTTAGTCACTTTCTAGGACGGTTGGACCAATTTGCAGCTCTACCAATGATGTATTAGTGTGATTGTCTTTTCATAGTCCCTCCAAGATTAGTCTCTTCTTTGGTCAGCTTTGCCAATTTATTTGGTTTAGTAGAAACATCAGAGTTGTTTCAATTTGCATTTTTCTTGTAATTAGTGATTTTTGCCATCTTTCATGTGGTTGTTGATAGCTTACAATTATTTTGAGAAATGTTTGTTCATATTCTTTGGCCACTTTTGCACTGGGGAATGGTTTTTGGTATGCATTTGATTTTATATGTATAGAGTTACATTAAAACAAATATATATATATATATATATATATATATACACAAATATATAAATTATATATCTGCTCAGTGTTTTTATATCCTGAATACTTATCAGAAAAACTGAATGCAAAGAATTGTTTCCCAGTCAACAATTTTCCTTCTACTAACTGTTTTGATTTTATTTGTATTAGAACATTATGATGTCAAATAATTGAAATTATTTATTTTATCTTGGCAATGACTTTTTGTCCCTTGTTTGGTTAAGAACTCTTTCTCTGGGCATGGCTTTGAGATGTATTCTTCTTATTTTTTATGGTGTCAACTCAAGTCAACAAGTATTTCTTAAGCCATTACTATGTGCTAAGTGCTGGGGATTCAAAAGAAAGGAAATTAATATTCAGGCTGTACATTCACTTTGAGCTTGTTGTGGAAAGATGCTGTTCTAAACCTAATTTCTACCAAATTGCTTTTCAGTTTTCCCAGCAGGTCTTATCAAATAGAAAGTGTTTTCTCAAGTAATTTAGGTTTAGGGGTTTATTGAATGTGATTGTTTCTGGTTTTTCCTTGTGTAGTCTGTTCCATTGATTTGCTTTTCTGTTTGTAGCCAGAATCAAATAGTTTTGATAATTACTGCTTTGTGGTATAATTTGAGGTCCAACAGTGCCAGTCCCCCTTTATTCCTACTTTTTTCTCATTATTTCTCTAAAGATTCTAGTCCTTTTGTTCCTTCAAATGAATTTTGCTATTATTTTGTCCAGCTTCATAAAATATCCCCCTTTGCAAATTGATTGGTATGACATTAAACCTGTAAGTCAATTTATTACTCCAGCACAGCCCAACCATGAACAATTACTGTACTTCTAATTAGCCAAGTCATTATTTAAAACAAGTTTTGTATTTATATTTATATTCATTTTAATTGTGTCTTGGTAAATTGACTTTTTTGTAGATTGATATTTTATGCATTTTAAAACTATTTTGAATGGGACTTCCCTTTCTATGATCCTTCCTTATATTTTAAGAATGTATATACTCCTTGTCCTGGAAATCTTACAAAGTCCTTTGACCAAAAGCTAAGCCATTCTGGCCTGACTAGTCAAGAGGCTATTAGTAAGAGGTGGGGGAAAAGAAGGGCCTTGAAAAGAGAGATCATGAGACATAAAACCAAAGGTAGATTTAGAGCTACAAGGACCCTTTAGGGTCATTTAATAAAAAGATACTTAGTTGACTGGCAAGAAAATGAGGCCCAGACAGGTTAAGGGATTTTTCCCAATATTAGTCAGGTAGTAAATGGCAGTCAGGATTTGAACCCAGGTCTTCATATTTCTAATCTCTTACTCTTTACCACTGTACCACAATGGATGCCAACCCCAGCCAAAATTGGAGTTATTGACTATGCCCAAGGAATATGTCCTTGAAACTCCTTGAGATGAATAATTCTCTTCCCACTCAGGGAAGTGATTCAGTGAACAGAGCACCAGGCCTAGAGTCAGGAAGACCTGAGTTCAAATCCATTCTCAGATACTTGCTAGTTTAGTTGTGTGACCCTGGGCAAGTCAGTTAACCCATTTATCTCTGTTTTCCTCCTCCATAAAATGGGGGTCAAAATACTAACTCTCTCTCCAAGGGTTGTTGTGAAAGTCAAATGAGATAATAATTGCAAAAGCAATTAGCAGAGTGTCTGGTGCATAGTAAGTGCTATATAAATGTTAGCTGTTATTATTACTATTGAAGGGGCCCTTAGCAATCATCAGTCCAAGCTCTTCATTTTAAAGAGAAACTCAGAGAAGGGAAAGGGCTTGATTCAGGGAATTGGTAGTAGACCAGGGAACAAAAATCTTGGTTCCCAGAAACAAGTACCTCCCCCACTTTCACTTAACCTGAGATTCTGGTCCAGATCAGAGGGAAAGAAATAAATGTTAAAGAGAAAGGTCAAAATTGGGATAAGGAACAGGGGAACCTGGTATTCTATAGATCCTTTCATTGCCATTTTCCACAGTACCATGTTACTTTCTTTGAAGAAATTCTCGACAACATGTACTAATAATTTGACAGAGTAGAGTGCACACCATACAATGTCAGAGCTGGAAGGGACTTTAGAGACTGAGCCTAGCCCCTTTATTTTACAGAGAGACTATTACCTTCTTGGTTAATGCAGCCAGAATATATTAATGTTTTTTAGCTCCCACATAAGCTATTGTCTAGCCACATTTCGTTTATACTGCATTTGTGCAATTGATGGTTTGAACCCAAGTGTAGAATTTTACATTTGTCCCTATTAGATTTCATCTTCTTAGATTGGGATAAAAGACTTGCCCACAATCACACAGTGGATTCATGGCCAAGCCAATTCTAGAGACAAGGCTTGCTGATTCTTGAGTTCAGGGAACTTTCCATCACATAGTACTACCTCAGACTTGTCTCCTCCGTATAGCTATAGTGAGTGGTATATTAGGTCTGTTCAAAGGGAAGGTTTCTAGGAGGACATTTTCTATTCCTTAGGGGTCCATTTGGTTCCTGCATCTTTAACTCCTCTAACATCTTGGGACTTTTGAGATGTGTAAAATAGAGCTTCATAGTATATAGACCAGTGGTTCCCAAACTTTTTTGGCCTACCGCCCCCTTTCCAGAAAAAAATATTACTTAGCGCCCCTGGAAATTAATTTTTAAAAAATTTTAATAGCAATTAATAGGAAAGATAAATGCACCTGTGGCCATCACCGCCTCCCTGGATCACTGCAGCACCCACCAGGGGGTGGTGGCGCCCACTTTGGGAATCACTGGTATAGTGGAAAGAATGCTAGCTATGGAGTCAGAGTACCTGAGTTTGAATCCTGACCCTGTTATTTATTAGCTGGGTATCTTTAGAAGGAGATATAGAATTTTTCTGGACCTCATTCTCCTCATTTATCAAATAAGGAGGTTGGATTGCATATCTTCAAAGGCCTAATCTAGCTCTAAACCACTGACCCTGTCAATTGGTTAATATTGACTAAATGCCTATTGTGTGCCATTTATGTACCAGGCACTGTGCTAAGTACTAGGAGTACAAAAAAGAAGCAAAAGACAGTCCTTGACCTCAAATGGCATATAATCTAATGGGAGAGACATTGAGCAAACCAATATATACAAAGCAATCTTTCCTGGGCCCCTGACCACCAACCATTTTGAATGCTGCCATGCTAGATCTCTAGGCTCCAGGGGGAAGAAATAAGTAGCCCTAGCTCCAGTACTTCTTTCTCAAGAACTTGGTATTTTATAGGCCCTTCCACTGCTATATTCACATCCAGTCTGCTCATGCCAGTGAAAGGAGGGCTCAGTGAACATCGAGTTTGGGGGGGACAGCTGTGAAGGGAAAAATATGCACTAACAAGGTAGCCTGGATGTGAGCCAAAGGGTACAGGGAATGCGAGAGGTTGTTCCCTCCTTTGCCTTGGGGATGTATATAAGAAGATGAGGTTCTTTTATTTTAAAAAATACCAATTCACCAAGGCTGGCTCCTTCTCCCCAAGGAGGAGAACCTGCCCCTCTGAGCCCCAATGAGCTCCCCTAGAGTCATGTCTGAATTTGCCATTTTCTAGGGCTATCTCTGGTACTAGAACTATCCATTTCTGCTACCTTTGAGCTTAACTGATGCCAACAGTAGTGTGAGCAAGGGAATGGAGAAGAGAATAAGCATTTAGATAGCAGCACTTACTGTGTGCTAGGCATTGTGCTCAGTGCTTTTAACAAATTTTATCTCATTTGATCCTCACAACAACTCTGTGAGGTAGGTGTTATTATTATCCCCATTTTATGGATGAGGAGAGTAAGGCAAACAGAGATTAAGTGACTTGCCTAACATCACATATTTAATAAGTGTCCGAACTCGGGTCTTCTTGCCTTTAGGCCCAGTGTTCTATTCACTCTGCCTCCTAGGTGGGCAGCTAGGGGATGTAGGCTGTGGGTATCATGGGGTGATGAGGCCGTGCCTCCTACAGACCTGGGGGCGACATACAAACTTGTAACACTAAGAACTGGGAAGAAGGATAGCTCAGAGGCCTGTCTTCTTGCTTTATCATGTCTTTTGACAATGGCTGCCACTCCTTAATCATCTCTGGGTCCACCAGTGTCTAGCATAAGGTGTTGCCCGTAGCCAATGCGTAGTGAATATTTGTTGGGTGGATGGATGGATGAATTATTAAAAGGGAAGTTTTATGAAAACTAAGAAAGAGAAGGAGTGATTACAAAGAGCCAGCATGGCAGCTTCATCAGGAGCAGGTCCTGCCAGACTAACCTCATTTCCTTTTTTGATAAAGTTCCTAGATTGGGATCAGGAGAATGGCACAGACATAATATACCTCAATTTCAGCATGGCATTTGACGAAGGCTACTGTGATATCCTTGTAGACAAGAGGGAGAGAAGAGATGATGATAGAATTTAAAGATGGGGGACCTTAATGAACGTCTGGTCAAACTACTACTGTGTTGTACAGACGAGGCCCAGAGGTGACATGATTTGCTGAAGGTTATACGGGTAGTAAGTAGCAGAGTCAGAATTCGAGCTGAGGTCCTCTGCCTCTAGATCCAAGGCTTTTCCTACTGTACCTTATGATGTAGGCTGGATGACGGTATGGGGAGGTGTTTTCAGAACCTACTGCAGAAATGGTACCAAAGAGCAATGATCAGTCTTAACCTATGGCCCTGGTCTGCTAACCATTTGTAGTCAAAGACTTGGATGAAGGTATGGATGGAAGCCGTATCACATTTTCAGACAATGGGAAGCTGGGAGGGATTGCTAATGCACTGAACAGCAGGAATGGTACTCAAATAGTTCTTGACTTCAAGCAAGGGCTAGCTGACCACTTCCTGTTTTGTGGTAGGGACTGTTTTGTGGATATGAACTGGCCTAGATCAGAGGTGCCAGACTCACAGCCTGGTATTGTACTCTGCCTACTAGGCCTGCAGAACTCTTGAGGCCTAAACCAGGCTAAAATGGAATTGAGAAATGTTTAACAAAATTAATGCAATGCAATATATATAATGTTCATTTATGGTTTTCTAAGTGAATATGCAACTCTCAGGGATCTGTTTCTTTTGAATATGACAACATGAGTCTAGATGGCTTCTGAGACCCATCTAAAGTTCTGTAACTGGGGGCAGCTGGGTAGCTCAGTGCATTGAGAGCCAGGCCTAGAGACGGGAGGTCCTAGGTTCAAATCTGGCTGCAGACACTTCCAGGCTGTGTGACCCTGGGCAAGTCACTTGACCCCCTTTGCCCAGCCCTTACCACTCTTCTCCCTTAGAACCAATCCACAGTATTGACTCCAAGACGGAAGGTGAGGGTTTAAAATTTAAAAAATTAAAAAAGAAATAAAGTTCTGTAATGAAATGAATGAATGAGTGATAATCTCATTCTCCATGGCCCTTGGAGATTAGGATATGCTGGTCCCTTTGCTACTATTTTCTCCTGGCTGGAGAGTTTCCAAGGTTGAGTTAGCCCAGAGGTAGAGAAGGGGAGAGATTATGGGTGCATCTCTCTGGCTTTCTGCCCCTAGTATTTTGGTATTGTTGGCACAAATATTTGATGACATCATAGACATATAAAACTGGAAGAGTACTCAGATCATCTGGCCCAACTGAACCTTTTTACCAATGAGTAACCTGAGGCCCAGAGAGAAGAAGAACTTATACTCTAGGTCACATTGCTGGTTAGTGGGAGAGCTGGGCCTGGAGCCCAACTAGCCTGACTCTGGCCAGCCCGAACAGGAGTGAGGGCCCCAAAAGGATGAAGCAGGGAGGTGGAGAAGGCCTGGCTGGAAGGATGCTGAAAGCCCTTCACAACTGGAAAGGTGGTTGCCACTAGGCAATGCTAACCCTCTTGGCTTGGAAGAACCTGCCAGTTTCCCAGCAATGCACAGCAGCTGGCTGGCATGGGCCCCACACAATCACCGGGTTTCAGATACAGGAATTAGGGCTGGAGAGCCATACAGACAGCTCTCCGGCTGGACCTCCAGGTGATAAATCATGCCAAGATGGGAAACTCATTTCGCTCCCTTTAAAAAATGAAAAGAAGATGTGATTTAAAATCTCCTTCTTAGGAGCTAGGAACTGGATCCCTATCATCCATCATCCAAATTGAACTATATTAGTTAAGAGCTGTTTGAAGGGAGACGAGCTGCAAACATGGATTGTTACACAATACCAGAACAATTGCCACCTAAGTGGCTCATTTTTTTCATACTTGCCCGGTTAATTGTGCTTTGTCCTTGGGGTTGTTTCCTGGAGTAAGCCAGACCTCCTGCAGCTAGAGCTCCAAGGTTGAGATCCCTCTCCAGAAACCATCTCTGATGCCACATTCATAGAGGCAAGTCAGTTGAGCTGAGGGAGCAGAAAGACAACCATCTCTGCCAACGGCCCTAATGGGGTTGCCAGCTTCTCTCTCATTTTGAGACTTCCCGCAGGCAGCAGGTAGAAGCAGGGAGAGCCCAGGCCTCTGAGCTGGCCTTTATATATGGTGGCTACAGAGCCAAGGGTCAACAAGAGGGAGAAAAAGAGAGCTCGGGCAGATCTCTGTGGTAGAGTAGTGCCACTGGAGTTTCTGCTTAGCTGCAGTTCTGCTCCTTGGTGTTGTGAGTGTCCCCTGGAAAAGTCCTATGCTGTTCCGTGAGCTGACCAAGGTCTTGGGCACAGGATTGGCCAAAGGATCGGGCAGCTCAGAGGTAGCTTCATACTTAGTAGAATCTTCTGAGCCCTTCCCTACTGTCTCGGGCACACCTCTGTTCAAAGGTCTTGGGATGCTGACCACTTGAATTAATGCCATCTCCCTTTCTTTCTTAGGCCACCTTCCATCTAGCAAGAAGTTACTCAATAACCACTTTACCCCATCCCCTCCTCCACAGGAACTGCTTTCTCAAGGTCATGTCCTGATGACGAGAGGAAGATAATCAGATATTCTGCTCCTTCTGGCCCTGCTCACCCCACTATTCTGATCATAGAATGCTGTTGTGGGATTCCTATTCTTAGCTGTGTGACCCTGAGCAAGTCATTTAATCCTATCTGCCTCAATTCCCTCATCTTTAAATAGGAATAATAATGGTGCCTATTTCCCATGGTGGTTGTATACATCAAATGAGATAATGATTGTAATGTGCTTTGCAAACCTTAAAATATAAATGCTAGATATAAAATATACTAAATCTGATTATTATTACAACATAGAGTGCATTAAGAAAAGGAAAATTATGTCTTCTTCTCTTTATAAGGACTCTGAGAGAGAGAGAGAGAGAGAGAGAGAGAGAGAGAGATTCTATCTTCTCTATCAGTTCTCTTGGGACTGGGAGTGGGGGGCCAAGTAGTTTGCTCTCCCATAGTGTTTTACAGAAGTCTCTAAGATGCTCCAAAGTGACTACTGATTCTAAAGCTGGCTTAGGTCATCGGGTCCCAGTGGAAGGATCCCCTTGGGCCCTTCTGCTCTAGAAAGGCAGTGAGGCTGCAGAAGCCCCAAGGGAGGCAGCCGTAGGGAGGAAGCTTTCCAGACGGTCTCCTGTTCGAATGACTTGCGCTGGATTTCATTGGAAGTGCCTCTGATATCTTTGAATCATGTTTAATCAAAGGCTTGGGCACCATTTGAAATGAGGTACCTAGACCTTGGACTTACAGCCTAGTGAGTCAGCAAGGTAATACTAGAGAAGTAAGATTTGAAATAGACATGGTTATGTTAAATCAAGCACAGGTAGAACCTCTATTGGCATGGACCTTATACAGAAAGCTGTTATCCCAATGAAGGAGGCAGAAAAGTTGAGCTGTGAGAACAGGAAGACAGTGGCTGCTGCCAGTAGCCATAAATAGGGCACCAGTATCTTCATTTTTCAGGCTGCCTAGAGGCTACATAAAAAATCAGCCCAAGCCTCTGCGTTGGTGTGCCCTTAACTTGTTTCATACTATCGTTTAGAGCTGATTGGATTGTTTTGGAGGAAGTAAGGATAAGAGCCAGCTGTTAGAGATCCATGTGGCAGAGGAGGATACGCCAAAGGGACAAACACAGATGGCCGCCAATAGTCCAGTCCCTAGGAGTCTGTCTCTACTCTCAGTCTTGTCTACATGAGGGGTCAAAGGGCCATGAAAGGAATCCAGTGGTGACAAGGTCACTATGCATGCCTAACTGGAATCACCTAGGGCCAGCTATGACATTTTAGAAAAATCCAAACTGAGAATATTCTTAAAGGGCATTTTATTGATTAAGCCATGAGCTTAATCAAAGACTCTTGGGGTTAGAAAGGACCTCAGAGAGCCTCCAGTCCAATTGGTATCTGATGCCCAACCAGTGGGCATTGTACCTTTTCTTGAAGATCTCCAGAGATGGGGAATGCCCTCCTTCCCAAGGATAGGGCATTCAGAGATCTCCTGGACCAATTCTCCCTTTTTATCAATGAGTAACCTTAGGCTCAGAGAGAGGAAGAACTTATACTTAGATAGCTCTGTTATATTGTTTTTCCTGACATCAAAACACAATTTGTCTCTTCTCACCTTCTGTTCTGTTCTGTTGCTACGGCTTCTGTCCTCTGAGGTCAAACACAACAGGTCTAATCTCTTTTCCACATCTCTACAAGTACATGAAGTCAAATTACTATGCCTACCCTGAGTCTTCTCTTCTCTTCTCTAGGCTGAACTTCCCTTTGCTTTCAACCAAACCATCAAGTGGTATGGATTCAAAACCCTTCACCATTTTAATATCTCTTCTCTGGTTATTCTATAACTTATCAAAGACCTTTCTAAATGACAGTGCCCAGAACTGAACATAATACCCAAGATGTGGTCTCATCATGCCAAGTAGAAGAGGACTATCGCCTTCTTAGTTCCAGAAGTTCCACTTCTCTTAATGTAACCCAAGATTTTATTAGCTTTTTTGGTACTATATGACACTGTTGACTTATATTGAACTTTAAGTCTACTAAAAGCCACAGACTTTTGTCCAAACAACTTCTTTCTCAGCGTATCCCCTCCATTGTCTACTTGTGCAATTTATATTTTGTACCCAAGTGTAAGATTTTACATTTACTTCCACTGAATTTCATCTTATCAGTTTCAGTCCAATCCTCTAGAACCTATAATAAGACCTTCTTGGATCTTGTCTCTGTCTCAGAATGTATTATCTATTCCACTCCTAGCTTTGTATTACCTGCAAATATGAAAGGCATGCCATCTATACCCTAATCCAAGCTCTGAGGCACTCTGTTGGAGACTTCTGGGTTGATAGCAAACCGTTCATGATTCTTCTGATGGCCTCACTTGGGAATTTTGTAGTAGTCCCAGTGTTTTGTATGTTTATATGTCCTTCTTTGTACCTCTATAGCATAGTAAAGGACCCAAGAGCTTAATAAATGAATGCTGACTTAAATTAATTTTCTAGAACAGCCTTTCAATCAGTTTCAGATTCATCTAATGGTACTATCATGAAGCTTATATTTCTCCATCTTTTCTACAAGATAATACAAGATGTTTTCTCAAATGTTTTGATATGAAGAACCTTTAGTCTAAAGAAGCCAAAACATATCATCTTGAGAAGTCCTACCTTATTTCCATGTATTGAAATAGGGACCATTAAGTAATTGGAGTGAGGCTGAGAACTTCTGAAAATGTCTAGGGAGATAAGGAAATAACATGAAAATTATAGAAGCCTGGAGGAAACAGAAGTTTAGTCTGAAGATAACCTCAAAGCTCTTTTTTCTGGGGCCCAGAAGGGCAGGATCTGAACTCTACATTGGAGTTACTTTTGAAAAGCCCAAACACCTTTCTTTTCTTTTTCATCAAGGCATCTCACCTATTCATGAATCCTAATACTTGAAGGGAAGGACTATTACCAATGGCCAATCCTCCCTTAATGATTTTGATCACAAGTTGTTGACAAGTAGGATTTTCCAGGGGTCTCTGATTTATGATAGGAGTGTGATGCAGTAGGAAAAGGATTGGATTTGGAGTCAGAGGAACTTAGGTTGAAATCCCGATCTGCTACTTCCTACCTGGTGGACCCTGAGCAAGTGGTTTCACCTTTCTGGCCCTCGGTTTCCTCATCTATAAAATTAAGTGACTGAAAAGTAGATCATTGTTAAGATCCCATCCAGTTCTCAAATCTATAACACCAAGTTCTTATATTTTCAACCAGGTACTGAGTTTCCCAGTTGATTTTAGAGTGTTGACCCCTTAGGGCCAGGAACTAAATCATTAGTTGTCCAGCCCTCAAGAAACAATCCTCCCCTCCACAGCTATGCCAGTTTGGGTTTTAGTGAACTGTTTTAAAAAAGCAACATGTGAGTATGTCTGAAACAATCAGTATTTCATTAGCAAGCAATTATCATCCTAGGAGTTGCTGACAGTCCTGGCGTGTCCAGTCGCGATAAGAAGTCTATAATGCTGCATCTAGCTGCAGTAATTATTGTAGGGTGTACTCATTAAGCTAGTTCTTTAAAACAGAATTCCCGAGATTTCAGCTGCTTCCAAATAGATGTGCATTCAGGGTCCCCTTGTCAAACCCATGGGGGAAAAAATCGATCCATTCATTATCAGTTGATGTGTAATTAACTTACAATTGTTATCTTGTTAAATAGAAATTAAATCCTTGTTTGAAACACTTTATAATTTCGAATCTAAACACAGCATGAATGTAGAAAATGCTCTGCTGGCTGACTTAACAGTTCAAGTAACTAGGGAAAAAAGAGTTTTGGTTTCTAAGTTGGAACTGACAGCAGTAGTCCAGTTCTGCCACGCCCCTTCAGGAGCACTAAGGAGTCCCCTGATCCTGCAGGAAGAGCTCCTCTACTAAGGTGGGGAAGAGTCCAATGGATCCTTTTGTCTGTTGCTACTAGTTATTCCGATCCCAGGGTTCCACCTACCAGCACTGGGGGAGGCTTTATACAGCTCCATCCCTCTCCTCAACCTTTCTCTCCCTGCCCACATCAATTTATCTGCTTACTTCCCTACCGAATTATCTCTGAGTGAGAGGCAGCTAAGCTTCCTCCTCTTTCAGGACTCCTCTAGACACCCAGGGAGTGGATGTTAGCATGGGGCTTTTGTTGTGCTCAGATTAGCTCTGGGATTTTGCAGAGGACAATGTGATTTGGATTCTAAAAGGGATGTTGGTACACATGTGGGTGGGTTGATATTTGCATCAAAATAAAATATATGCATCCTGTATTATATATTTAATTCCTGAGACTTGATATAAATTCATATTTAAACAGTTCTCTAAGATTTGCAAAGTTCTTTCCTTATAGCAATTCTGTGAATTAAACACTGCAACTATTATTAACCCTATAATATGGCCAACAAACTAAGCATCAGAAAGGCTAATAATAATAGTTTCTAGCTATATAGAATTTTTAGAAAACTTATTATTGTCTTTTTTTTAAACTATGACATTAATTTCCAAAGAGATCTCTCCCCTCTCCATTACCTAACAGGCCATCCCTTATAAGAAAAACAGAAAAACAGAAGTTCAGAAAAACCTATCAATAGATTCACAGCATCCGACAACATATGCAACATTTGACATGCATACCCCGCCCCACACACACAACCCATCTGCCCTCGAGGCCAAGATGAAGCATCCCATGTCATCGTAGTGTTCTATCAGTTTACACTGTCAACGTGTTGTACATTCTTTTCTTGGTTCTACTTAACTTCATTTTACATCGGTTATTATATTGGTTAAAATAAGTCTTCCTATGCTTCCCTAAGTTATTTGTATTCATCATTTCTTGTGGTTTCACAATTTGTTTTGTCATTCTTCTATTTGTGGGGTATTTCCCATTATTTGCTACTATACACATACACATACAAACACACATACACAACTGCTATAATTAACGTGGCAGAAATAGAATCATTCTTTCCATCTTTGACTTTGTTGAGGTATATTCCTAGCATTGGAATATCTGAGTAAAAGTCACTTCCTTAACCCAATTTGAAATTACTTTCCACAATGGTTGGACCAGTCCCCAGGTACATCAACAATACATCATTCTGTCTCTCTTTCTACAACCCTTCCAATGCTGGCCCTTTCTCTTTTGGATCATATTTGTTCATTTTCTAGGTGGGAAGTGAAACATCAAAGTTGTTTTGATTTTCATTTCTCCTATTAGTGATTTAGGATAATTTTTTCATATGACTGTCAAAAATTTGCAAGTCTTTTGATAACTGTTTATTCATATCTTTTGACCATTTATCCACTGAAAGAGTGGCTCTTAGGCTTACATATTTATGTTAATTCCTTAACTATCTTATACATCAGACTTTTATCAGAGATCTTTGATGCAGATTTTTCCTTAATCAAAAGTTGCACGGATTTTGTTTGTGTAAAAGTGTTGTACCTTCCGGTAACTGAAATTGTCTAGTTAATGTTTTATCATCTCCTCTATTTCTCGTTCATTCTGGGAATTCTCTCCCTAGTTACAGTTATGAAAGAAAGGCACTTCTATTCATTTGCCTTAGTTTTTGAAAAATTATGTGGATCCATAACTATAATATATAATATGGTATATACATTTGGTACTATATGGTATGTAAGGTATAGGATCTATGATGTAGATCAGATACCATTTTTTGCCAAATGGCTCTCCAATCTTCCCATTAGTCCATGTCAAACAGGGAATCTTTATGCAAGAAATGATGTTCTAAGGGCTGTAGAACCCTAGGGTTCTGCACAATTTGATAATTCCTGGTTCTTGTTTATCTAGTCCGCTGTACTCCAAGCAGTTCCATGGCATTACTGGGACTGGAGTCAGGTGAGGATCAAATGAAGTAACATTTTGCAAACTTTAGAGAGCTCTATAAATGTTATTATTACTATCATCATTATTATTATTACCAAGGTTATTATTATTTAGCTAGTAACAAATAGTTTTCATCATTACCACTTTATAATTTTTGTAGTTTGAGGTCTAAAAGTCCTATTCCTCCCTTGTTCCTACTGCTTTTCTCATTTCCTTTGAAGTTCTAGACCTTTCTTGCCCTTCAGATGAGTTTTGATAGTCATTTGTCAAGCTTTCCAAACGTAAAACTTCTTTAAAGGCTTTAAATTTGCTCATAATTTGTCCTCATAACAACCTTGTGAAATGGGTGTTATTATTATCCCCATTTTACAGTTGAAGAAGTTGAGGCTTATAAAGGGTGGTCAACTTTCCCTGGGTCACACTAGAACCATTAAAGGATTAAGGCCACCTTGAATTCAGATCTTCTTGATTCTACACTCAGCACTCAGTCTACTACAACACGTAGTCTGGACTAGAAGTGTGAGAGTCAGGGCTATAACTCAGATCTTCTTGACTCCCAGGCTCTGGTGACCTAATCTGAGAGCTCGATTCCTAGAAAATTGGGATTTGCATTTCTCCTATTAGTGAAACTTGTAAGGAAACCTGGATTCCAGTTCAGATCCTACCACTGTTTGACCTTGAGTAAGTCCCATTCTCCACTCTGGGCCTATGTCCTCTAGAGTGGGGCAGGGAAGGGGCTGGCTCATCTCAAAGGGCCAGCCTAGCCTCTTACAGTCTTAAAGTCCAAGTTTTAGGGGCTTAGGTACTTGCTTCTAATACTGCTTCCTTGGCTCGGGGCGCCTGCTGTTTATTTTATCTTTCCTTGTTATTGGTGGAATAAATCATCCCCTTTTCCTACTTCCTCCAGTTAAGTTTTTTAGGCCATTTATGGGGGTAGAAAATGTCCCTATAACCTAAGATTTGTCTCTGTATGCATGCATGCACACATTCAGAGGACAGCTGCCCTAGGTAAGAAAGAAAAAAAAATCCCCTTGTAAAAGGAAAACTAATAAACTAGGAATATCTGCAAGGACAACACTTCAGAATCTAGTTCTGGGGAATCAAGGCCTGAGGTTAATTAGCATCTGTGCTCCCCAATCAAAAGCTGGAAGGGAAACTTTGATACATTCGATCCTGGGGATGGTTTTTAATTATTTGGAAGGGGGGGGGCTTCCTCTCTGGAACAGGCCATGCCAAGAGATGAGCCACCTGGCTCGTGTTCCATTGGTGTCTGAGCCTGGGGACCAGGGTGCCCTGAAGAAGAGGGTGAAGGTAATGCCAAGCAAGTAATGCCACTTAGACATATCTATGCAAGTGGCACATCCCAGCCCATGGGGGATTTACTCTTTCTTTCAAAAATGACTGAGAACTGAACTAATTTGGGGTCTAGATTGCAGAGGCTCCCACTTGGAGTGAAAATTGAATCTCATGGCCCACTGAGCTCTAGGCAATAGTGGGATTCACTTCAGATGCACAGTGGCCTTGACTTTTTAGGCCCTGTGCTGTTCCCCAGTTTTGCAACATATTGATATGTGACCTTGGACGAGTCACTTACCCATCACATCGAGGATCATAAGTGCTTACAAGTTTCAAGCTATGTATGGCCTTAGAGGACATCCAGTTCATTCTCCCATTTCTCCCTCTGTAGGTCTCAGTTTGCTCATCAGGAGTAAAACTGAAAGCACACTAGATGGAATTCAGAAGACCTGAATTCAAGTCATTTCCTATCTCTACACCTAGTTTTATCCCCTTGAAAATGAAGTAGTTGGGACCCACGAGCTCTGCCTTTTGACTGTGGCAGTTCTTTATGTGATTGGAGGGTTGACCTCAATGATCTCTCAGGTTCTTGCCCATTCTAAAACATGAGGATTCTAGAAGTGACAGGTCACGGCCCTTGGATATTGATGGAAGGGTGCCCTACAGCATTCCTCTGCATGGTGAGAAGGTAAAAGGAGAGCTTTGCCCCTTATTCCATTACAGATTCTATTCACCAAATATTTATCAAGTGTCTATCATGTCCTAGGCACGGGAGGAGGCCCTGAGGACACCAAGACAGCAAGGAACTTCTGAGGAATAGGGCATCCATGCAAAGAAGAACCCCAACATAGATAACTGCAAGTAGGGGAGTGTACCTTAGCTGTGCTTCTAGAGAGGCAGGAGATGCGAGGCTGCCCTGCCCTCAGGGTGCTTCCACATGAATTTGTTCCTCCAGCTTCTGCTCTGATGCTCCAAGTTTCTAGATCTAGTTGGTGGAAGGAAAGAAACAAGTGTTTAGATGGCACCTACTAGATGGCAGGAGCCGTGGGAATGAATACATGACAATTATGATCTCATCTGATCCTCACAACAACCCTGGGAAGCGGGTGTGATTATTAGCCTCATTTGTGTATGAGGGAGTTTCAGGGACTTGCCCAGGATCTGTGGCCAGACTGAAGGCCAGGTCTTCCCCACTCCAGGCTCAGCGCTCCATCTTCTGCAGCGCCACCTACCTGTCTAGCTTTGCTTTGGCCCTCTTGAGGAGATAGCAAGAAAGACAACAAAAACCACCATATTATGAGATTTCAGGAGAACCTAAAGAGCAATTTGAGGAATGTGAGAGTAGGATTATTATGGGCCTATACAGCTTTACAGCAAACAAAGGACCTATTGAACCTCCAGCTCAAACCATTTCCTTTCCTTCCAAACCTTTCTCTATAGGATCACAGGTTTGTACCTAGCAGGGCTGGTTTACCCATCCAATGCAACCCTACCATTTTCTTGATGGCACAATTAAGGCCCAGAAAAGAGCTAACAAGTTTCCAATATCATTCCCAAGATCAATGGCAGTGCCAGGATTTGAAACCAGATCCACACTTCACTTCACTTCTACTTCCGTCTCAAACCATATTACATAACATTCATTGTCCTAGCTTGGCACGTGTGCACGGGCTAGCCCCAAACCCAGAATACTTACCCTCTCATCCATGCTTTAGATTCCTTTGGTTCTTTCAAGCCTCAATTTAAGCTCCATTTCCTCAACAAGCCACTTCCAGATACACTCCAGCAGCCAGTGACCCATCCCTAATTCCTTTGTATGTATTTCATATTTGTTTCTGTGTACATGCTATTTCCTCCAACAGAATGTAAATCCTTTGAGGTCAGGGACTATTTAGTTTTTGTCTCTGCATCTCCAGTGCCTGCTTAATAAGTGATTATGAAATGGTTCCTTATTTAGTGCCCCAGGGTGTCTTCTTCTACAGAGCCCCGCTAATATTGGGTTTGATCACTTTTCCTCTCCTTTCCTTTTGTTATAATAATACCCAACATGTATATATGCCAGGAACATTTTACAGATGGAGAAACTGAGGCAAACAGGGATCAAGAGACTTGTCCAGAATCACATAGCGAATAAGTGTCTGAGGTCAAATTTGAACTCAGGTCCGCCAGGATTAGGCCAGCATTCTATCAGCTGTACTGCCTAACTTAATAGACGGCTAATACTCCCCTAGAAGTATTTGAGTGTGCACTCATGGATATGTGAAGAGACTCATCAATTCCATAACAGGCCCAGAATGGGTCTTAGAGGAAGCATAGCAAAGAAAGAAGAGAGACTTGCTAATTTACACAAACTAATAGCTGAGCCATCAACAAAAACCATGATCTCAGATGTCAATATAAAAATGTGCCACGTATGGGCTCTTCTGAGAAGGAAAGGCATTCCTTGGCAAAGTCTTTTTTGAGGCATCTAGGTGACCCTGGGCAAGTCAGTGAACCCTTCTGAGTTTCAGTTTATTTATCTGTAAAATGGGAACGATACTTCCCAGGATTGGTAGGAGGATTAAATGGGTTAACTTCTGCAAAATGTTTTTCAAACCTTAAAGAGCTTTCGTATAATTCCTACTATTACTATTATTATTATTAGCTAGTCCTGCCAACTAAGGGCCAAGCTCAGCTGTTTCTACACTGCTGAAGGACTGTAAGTACTGTCAACATCCTACAAATGCCAGTGCTCTAGGGCCATTCCACCCTAGTTACAGCTCTCAGATGCAACCTGGAGGCTTCGGGATTTTCTTTCTTTCTGCATCTCAGAG
Source organism: Gracilinanus agilis (assembly GCF_016433145.1). Lineage (NCBI taxonomy): Eukaryota > Metazoa > Chordata > Mammalia > Didelphimorphia > Didelphidae > Gracilinanus > Gracilinanus agilis. The sequence goes on along the minus strand of NC_058136.1, from coordinate 32,640,534 downwards.
GGAAGAGGATCATTTAGTCCCCACATTTCTTCACCTCTGTTGTACATCACCGATTTCCCTTGGACAGTCAGGCTGGTGAAGCTTATGCACTCCTCGGAATCATGTTTTTAAATGCATAAAATGAAATATATAGAATTATAAAGGAAATCGATTCTATTGAAATACACTTATCAAAACAGGAAACGTAAATAAATTCATGGACCTCGGGGTAGAAACCCTGATGTACAGTCATAAATTCAATGGAGAATGGTGGCAGTTATTACTCAGGAGGGACAGAAACAGGGATGGGGTGGAGATGGAGACTGAACAGCTTTCTCCTGCTGCCCCTCTGCCATGTACATTGCTGCTTCAGCCATTCTTCCCTTCCCCTGTCCCTAACCTCACTCTCCCACTAAGAGAATTTCTAAATTCTTTAAATCAGAGACTCTTAGTCATGCTCCCACTGCTGTCTACAGAAATTATGAAAGCTAATACATACTTAGGTACCTGGGACCTAAGAGATATTGGAGTGGGCCCAGGGGAAATCAGGCAGCAGAAGCGAAGGAAAGGGATTTCAAACGATCATCTGGTCCAGCGTCTCACCTTCAGCCAGACCCAGCATAAAAGCAATGTCATTTACAGTTTTGCCTGTTTCTATTGGACTGGGGGCCCAGAGGGCCATGGGGCTTCCACACAGGAGCTGGGGAAGAGAGTATATCTGCTGCAAGCAGATGCTTAGGGCCTCTTTAGGCTAAGCATAAGAGACATAGCAAAGGCAATGAGGATGATCAGCAGGACCGTTGGCCAGGGCCAAAGCCCAGGGGCAGAGCCAGTCAGTGTTTGGTGCATCAAATGACTTTGCAACAACACTCTGGAAGGCAAAAAGACCAAAGCCTCAGAGTATGGAAGGCTGGAGGGAGAGAGGATATACAGCTATGAAGAGTCTGGATTTGGGACGTTTTTGTTTATTGTAAGAAAAATCTCTAAATAATAGCTAGCATTTAAATGGAGCTTTAAGTTTGTAAAACACTTTACACACACACACACACACACACACACACACACACACACACACACACACACACATATATATATATATATATA
>NC_058136.1:32578616-32638951 GCF_016433145.1 Gracilinanus agilis | reverse complement strand
ATAAAATCTCATCTGGCTCTCACACCATCCTAGGAAGTAAGCTCTATTATTATTCCCATTTTATGGATGGAGAAAGTAAGACAAGGTTAAGTGACTTGCCCACAGTCACACAGATAGTAAAGAACCAAGGCAGAGTTCAATTTCAGATCTTCCTGACTCCAAGTTCAGTGCCCTTCCCTCTTGCACCACAAGAGGTGGTGGTGCAGTAAAAAATAGTGCTAGGTGGGCCCAAGTAGCAACTCTGAGGACTCACCGGAATGGAGTCATTGGAGTCATCCTTAGGTGGTAGATATGGAAGTAGAACAGACCAGAGAATTAGAAGCCTTGGATTCAAATTCCAGCTCTACCACTTGCAGTCTATATGGTCTTGGGCAAGTTAATTATCATCCCTGGGCCTCAGTTTCCTCCTCTATAAAGCAAAGGAGTAAGACTGGATGACTCCTGAGTTTCCTTCCAGCTCTAGCTCTCAGACACTCTGATCCTTTGTATTAATGTCTCTCTTACTTAGAATGGGCTGCCTCAAGAAGGAATGAGTCCCCTCCTCAGTACATGATGGGGTCCATCAAGTAAAGGCTGAGGTTTTATTTGTCGAGGGTGGGAGCTCGGATGTTCACCTGGACTAGATGGTCTCTGGAATCCCATTTGGCCCTAAGAGTCTATGAACTCGGATGGAATAGTCGGTCCCTTTCAGCTCTGCCTGAGACTGCATGATTCTGAGATGGGCCAAATGACAAGTTGCTAGAATGGGCCAACCTTTGAACCTTGAAACAGGTAGTTTGAGTCCTTCATGATACCACATTTACTTCAACTCTTCAAGGACCTGGGACTTCCTCAGTATGCGCACTCCCTCTACCAACACACACGTCAGCCCTCAATGATTTAGTAGAGCATTTTCAAGAGTTACTGACTACAGGAAAATTAAAATTACCTCCTGGTCAATGCCCCGCTGCTAAGCTTCTCTGTAATTAGCTATGCTGGACCTCAGATGATAGGCAAATACTCCATCATTGGGTCCAGACTTAAAGCCTTTTCAGTGTCAGAAAGGCTAGAAGAGGCAGAAACTCTTAAGAGTTTGTAGCCACCCACAGACCCTTATGTGGCATCAGAGAAGGTCTTTGGAGAGTCAGAAAGGACAATGCTTGAAATGTATTACCCCAAGATGCTGAAGACTCAAAAAGGTCAGAGGCTTTACACAAACTTACCAAAGATAGAACAGGACAATTACAAGGTATCTGGGGCACTTTCTGGAACAACACAGTTGTTCTCCTATTCGGTGTTGTAGTGGCCTGTGATAGACAAGTCGTTTGGCTGTCTGAGTAGACCACTAGTCCAATACATTGGACTAAGAGTCATGAGGCCAATGTTCTGTCCCCAATTCTTTCACTGACTAGCCATGTGACCTTAGTCAATTCTCTTTCCCTTTCTCCACTGTTTCAATCAGTCTACATTTATTAAATGCCTACTATGTGTCAGGCGCTGTGCTAAACTCTGGGGATACAAAAAAAGAGGCAAAAGACAGTTCCTGCCCTCGAGGAGCTTACAATCTAAAATTAGGAGATTGTACTAATGAGGTCAAGGGACTTTTCCAGTTCAGATTTGATAGATTTGTGACCCACAACGTCCTTATTTGTGAAGCTGGCCATTATGGAATATCTTCGTCTCAAAATAGTTCAGTGAAGTCCACACAAGATTGTTGTTGGCATAACCTGACCAAATATTCCATTCCATAACCTCCTCCAGCTTTAATTCTACTTGGCTTTTTGTTGAAGAACAATGGCTTTGCACACCATGGGTGATCTTGGAAAGAAATGGCTCTATACAGGTAAATGCTTAAGTGTTTTTAATGATGATGATGGAGAAGGGAGTGGTAGTACACCAAATGTACAACTGAGCCTTTTGAAATTGAATTTTCAAAATATCAGGAAATGTGATTTATGTATGTAAAGCCCTTTGCAAACCTTAAAAGTGCTACATAAATGCCAGTTATTGTTATTATTAACATTATAATGCTTGTTCTTGTGGACAGAGGCACTACATAATACAAGCATACCCCCCAATCAATGCCATTCCCCACTAATGTCATGAATACATTATAACCAAACCCCACCATGAAGTCACTGTAACATGATTCAGCTGGTTGCCCATTTAGAGCAGGGTTCCTATAGTTCCCTGCAATGTTATTTTACCTAATGCCATGTTTCCTTGGAACCAATTAAGAATATTAAGTGGGGTATACTTATAGGTAACTCAGACAAATTCAAGTGGAATGCACTGAATCAACAGAATGAACCTGTGTGTATATTGGAGACCAGATTCCATCATTGCTATAGCCAGTGTGATCATAAATACAAAGAATTTTGCACAGATAGTCATAAAGATAAATAGACAGATGGATGGATGGATGAATGGATGGATGGATAGATAGACAGATAGATGTATACCTAGATGAACATACACAAATGAGAGATCCATGGACTGATAGATGGTCAGATAGATGATTGACTGATGGATGGGTAGAGAGATAGATATGTAGGTCAGTAGATAGATGGATAGATGGATGGATAGATAGATAGATAGATAGATAGATAGATAGATAGATAGATAGATAGATAGACAGACAGATAGATATGTAGCTAGATGAACATACACAAATGAGAGATCCATGGATTGATAGATGGGCAGATAGATGATTGACTGATGGATGGGTGGATAGGTAGATAGATATGTAGGTAGATAGATATGTAGGTTGATAGATTTATAGATAGATAGATAGATAGATAGATAGATAGATAGATAGATAGATAGATAGATAGATGGATGGATGGATGGAAGGGTAGGTATACTCCTGGCTGTCATTTTAGAGAGAGAAAAACGAAGGCCAAAGAGTTTATGATTTGCTTAAGTTGGTATGAAAATAAGTTTATACTGAGAGACAGCCTGGCAAAGTAGATAGAGGGCCAGCCTTGGAGTCAACAAGACCTAGGTTCCAGTACTATCTTTGACACATATGCAAGCTGAGTGACCTTGTGCAAGTTGCTTGACCTCTCTGCTCCAAACAGCCCTCTTAAGACATTAAATTACAGAGGAGTTGTTGATCTATATTAGTAGCTGCAATTTCCACAGAGGGAGTCCCCCTATAAAAATGAAATCAGAAGTCCAAACTATTAACATTTTTAAGTGAAAAGATACTTTGAACACATACCAACTGGTATAAAGCCACCCACAAGTATTTGGGGGAAATCTATGAAATTCCCATCTCATCCCATTAAGTAAAAACGTGAATACCTAGGCAATCAAGAGAATGCAAACCAGATGGAGCAGTAATTGGGCATTTGCTGGGAAAATCAGGACTGATGCTAGAGATAAAGTGAAGAAACAGTTTTTAGAAAGGAAGTGCCATCTTCCCATTCATTCTCTCTTCTGGCTGCTTATTATCACCTGATAAAGCTCCATTCGCTGGAACAAAGCAAAGGGAGCTTGTCCAAACCGAGGGATTTGCTTAGCTGGTGTCGGTTCTGTCACCAACATCCTGCAGGTCAGATAGCACAATGGAGGCTCTCTTGGGCCCAGAGCATAGGCTAGATGATGAAATGCTGGACACTGGGATTCCTAGGCAAAACTCAAACCCAAATGCCACTGAAATGGGGAAGACACTTAGAAGAGAACAGATATTTCTTATCTGTGTAATAGCAATCATAGATGATAATTGTACAGCCTTTATAATTTAAAAGACACTCCCAACAATCCTGGGAGATGAGTCTTGCAACTATTATTAACCTCATTTTTCAGATGAGAAAACTGAGGCTCAGGAAGGCTATGTGATATGTCCATAGTCACAAGAACTGTTGGAGGAGATTCATTCCCAAGTCTCTTCTGACTCCAAGCTCAGCCCTCTTTCTGCAACACTGTAAGGCTGTAATTATTGACCTTTTACTCTATCCTGGGGTATCCTAAGTGTCTACCTGCATGGCATCTTAGTAAACCTTGATTTTCATTGAAAAAAACAACATTTATCTCTGATTGTAGGCCCTACATCTGGAATGTATTCCCTCAAAGAATAGCTCTGATACCGTCTCCTATAGAAGGCCTTTTCTGATTCCTCTACCCTTCCTCTTCTTAGCACTCTCTCCCTCTTCATATCCCTTTGTATTCCCTTTTATCTATTTCACATGAATTTATGAATACAATCTATCTTCCTAGTGGAATGGAAGCTGCTCCAGGACAGGGATACTGTTTAGTTTTTGCTTATGTATTCCCAGCACCAGGCACAGCGCCTCGCACATAGTAAGGACTTCATAATTGTTCATTGTGCTGAGTCAAATCCTCTTCCAAGGTCTATCAAACTTTAGCAGGGCAGGGCAAAGAATATAGTTCCCCATTTAGGAGTTGAGAAAACCAAGGTCCTCATTCTCTTCCAGTCTCCTTCTCCAACCCCATTCTCTTCTTCATTCTCATTTCCATCCCGATTGTCCCTTTTTTGTGTGTGACTTTGAGCCAGAAAGGCCATTTGCCTTTTTTCCTTGCCCAATTATGAAATTTTAGGAGAAGTTAGTAGATGAGAGTTTGGCATGAACAGGAGCTTGGGACAATTAAGACTGGGGGTGGGTGGGAAGAAGGGAGGATTTTGAGAAAGTCAGGCAAGCCAAGTGCTAAAGAACGACAAGAGTTCATATATGGCAGTCTGCAGAACCAAATTACCAATTTCTCACACCATCAATGCATCATTCAATAAGAGCATTGTGGGTACTCAGTACACCATGCCAGGCAGTGTCAAAGGAGGAAGCCTGATAAGGGAAATCACCCTGGACTTATATAGCCATCCTCACCACCCCACCCCACCCCAGTGAAGACACTCTAGGGCCGTGTTGGCCAAGATGGGACATGTGTGCCAGAGGCAGCTGCTCTCCTTTCTCCCTCTCCACAGTACTTGAAGACATTTTTCTAATGCCCAGCAGACAAATTGGAGCACTTCCTCCCTCCACTGTCTGGGGTGATGCAGGAAGGCTCGCAGGTAGCTTGAAGGTGCAGTTTGGGCACGGAATCTCTAAAAGGTTTGCCGACACTGCTCTAGGAGCACTCATTTCACCTACATGCTGGTGAAGAATGCTTATGGGAAACTAGAAAACATCCAACTGCCACCTGAGGACACTGGGAAGGGAGGAGATTCTCTGCCTTAGAAACTTAGCAATGACCCTTGCCCTTCCTCATGAGAAACAACTAGCTGCTACCTATCTTTTCCTTAGGATAAAAGGATTTTGGAACCAGTTGAGACCTTAGAGATCCTATTTACTTCCTACACTGCCAAAGAGATCCATGACACAACAAAACAAGGAACCCCATTCCTAGAATTATAGAAGGTTTCTATATGGTCAGCAGGCCATCAAGTACAGCTCCCTGTTTTGAAAGATGGGGACGCTCAGTCCCTGGGAAGGGAAGTGATATATCCTCAAGTCATAGAGCCAATAAGTGGCAGAAGTAGGACTAGTAGGGTAACTGTTAGGCAAGAGTGTCCTTATTTTGCCAAAGCAGAAGCAGGCAATTTGGACTCTCTAAAGAGTCAGAACCATATCACCTTCTGCAGTAAACTGAGAGCTCCATGAGAGCAGATGTGGGGCCTGAATACACTTAGTAAGCCTCATTGTTTCCTAATGCAGTTACAAAGGCATGGAAGCCCAGGGTGACCCTGACACAGGGGAGCTGTGTGGTTTTCTAATGGGATGGACACTAGTCTGAGAACAGCTGAGAGCATTCTCTGAAGCTTCAAGTATGATGGCTACAAAAATAACAATACTGATGTTGGTGATGCATCACACTGTACAGTAAGGAAGGAGTGCTGCAATGGAGTCCCACTCCTCTTATCTTACTGTGTGCCCTTAGTCGACATGCATCTTCTTCAGACCCATAACCAGCATGGCAGCACAGGAGAAGTAAGCTTTTGTTCCCAGGTGCTGGCAGGGGGAAGGGCACTCTTCCTCCCTGAGAATCCGCTATTCTGGTGCCTTATCCCAATATTCTGGAGACAGAAGGTACAGTCACCTCTAGAACTCTGCAGGGGACAAGTCGTCCCCCCATTCGTCTCATGACCACACCCACGATGGGACTATTTCTCTGTACCACCACATTTCAACCTTGTACTGTTCTCTGTCCCATGACAACCTCTCCCACCAACTTGCCCCAGGGGCTATTTGGGCCAGTTTACGACTTTGCTCTCCAACAGTTCTAGATTATTCCTTGTTTTAAATGAACAGAATATTAGTTCTAGAAGAGCCCTTAGAGATAAGGTAGCCTAATCCTTTCATTTTTTCTAGAGTAAGAAACTGAGGCCCAGGGAGGAGTAGTTACTTGGCTAAGGTCACACAGCTGGCAACAGAACCAAGGAGGGAAGTTCAAGTTTTCCGACTTATAATTTTGTGCCTATACCACTGCCCCATAATGCCTTTCCCCACAAATGATTATAGATGTACAACCCTACTCCCTGAAAGAACAAATAATGTCCTTCTCCTTGATTGCCCTAGTGGCCCAAGGGGAAAGGCAACTACAGAGGGGCTGGCCTAAGTAAGTCCCATTTTAATGAAGAGTTGATTTGTACCCTGGTGAAAGACCTTGTAGAGGTCACCATACTCGCCTCAAATCCTTGCTGTCTTTCTAAGGCTGCTTACACTCTGACTTGGCACCTCATAGTGACAGAAATGACAAAAACCAATAATGGGAGGGATATAGAGCAGAAGTAAAATAGCCTGCCCTGTCCTGCAGGGACTCACAAGCTCTAGCCCCAAGGTGTCCAGAATTCTCCTCCGCCTTCTTAGCGTCCTATGTCCACAGCTTGGCTGTTTTAATAACAACCTCGTCAGCGAGTGCAGACAGATGGGTCTGCTGGACACCAGTTGCTTGCAGTCTGGCTGATGTCATGTCTAAACTCAAGGACTCTCTGAATTCCCTGGCCACCACTGCTGCTAAGCAGAAGCTAAAAGCTTCATAACTAGGTCATTGGGCTTCTATGCAAAAGGCAAGAGCTCAAAGACTTCCATGACTGGCAAGAAGGGACACTGAAAGCCAAGGACCAAATCTGAGGCCCACTATATAAGGAGGAAATGAGCCCATTGCTAAGGACACATGCAGACAGATGAAAGGGTAGACTCTTAGGAGGCAGCTCTTCCAACCTTCTGCTGCATTTAGGAGTCTCCTTGAGAATGTCCTCTAACAGATAGGGATTCAAGCTTCTATTTAAATACCTCCAAGCACAGGTAGCTCACTATCTCATGAAGAGCAACTCATTCCCATCTAGGATAGTTTATCATGAACAATTTCTTCCTCAAATCAATCCCAAGTCAACTTCCCTGTAGATTCCACCCATTGGTCCTCATTCTGCCCTCTGAAGTCATATAGATAAATCTAATCCTTCTTCTACAAGAGGACCTTTGGAATACTGGAAGGTAATCTCATCCTTCTAAGGCTTATCTTTGCCAAGCCACATATCTCTGCTTTGTACAGCTATTTCTCCCATGCCCTGATAGCCCTTCTCTAAATGTTTTCTAGTTTGATAAGTGATGGCAAGATCTAGAGTCCATAAAGGATTTTGGATTTGGGGGCTAAAAGGGATGTCTTCCTAGGCCCCACAAAGCCCCGAGATGCACTGATTCTTCATCCAAGGTTTGCCTCCACCTGATCCTGCATCACGTACAAAGGTACATCTGAACAGATGTTGTGTTCTGGAGGTGTCCGCTCCAAGCATGTGTAATAAATCTTGCCTTGCCCATGAAATGAGGCGTGGAGGACAGAGCCTAGTGTCATGAACTCCTACCTTCTTCCAGATTGGCAAAAGAATACAAAACATTTTGTGGAGCTCAATGGTTGTTTTGCCTTAATCTCCTCTACTCTACTTAAGTTGTTTGCTGGCCAGCCCAATGAGATTCATGGCAGAATCTGGCTTCTCATCTCTCCCTGCACTTGGAGCTCAAAAAGGAACATGAAGCCTTGAAGAGACTGTATCTACTTTGGATTTTAAGGGGCCTAGGTACCATGAAGGCAAGTTAACGTCAACTTTAAATGTTTTCCCTTAGATATTAGGAGTCAGTTAATTTCCTGTAGATATAGAAGTCAATTATTAATACATTCCTATGTGTGGAAAATACAATCTGGGCCCCAAAACCCTCCACAGATAAGAAAGCCATGAGGAATAGGACAGTACTCATTGGAGAATGTGGACCCCAGCAAGTTGATAAGCAGGTAGAAATGGGGATGCATTCAGGCACTTCAAAAGAGAATGGCAACACAAGCTGGCACTCTTCTCAGTCCTCATAGCTTCAATGGGCAGTCCTTAACAGTGAGTGTTGAGATCTCTCTTGGACATACGGCCTCAGCTCCCCGAGACCTCTGACAACATCTCAAATGGAAAGCTGATGTGAACATCACTAGGATGTCCACAAAATGTTTCCTATCCCTAAAGCATCTGCTGGTTCTTTTATTTTATTTACTTGAACTCAAACCTAGACCCTAACTATGAGTTTTAGTCTCAGGTCAGAAGCATTGGAGTTAATGCCTTTGAGGACTCATATTCAGGGAGTGCTATAGATGGAAAGGCTCTAAGTCATCTTCTAGTCCAACTACTTCATGTTATAGTTTTGGGAACATCAGGAAAGTTTCTCCTTTTCTGAGCATCAAAGTCACTCAATGAGTTAGTGGCAGAAGAAGGACTAGGACTCAGGACTCCACACTCCCATGCCAGCTCCTTTTTGCTATTTTGATCTTGGACTTCCCTTAACAGTGACACAGGAAGATCTGGATCTCGCCCCATCTCCTTCCTCATTTTTCTGCTCTCTTCTAAGCCTAACCTTCCCCATCTACTTTTCTTCCTTCCTCCAAGGAGGTTCTTGAGTAGAAACTAATAAACATGCTTTTTGCATAGGTGAGATAACAGGGAACAAGCTTATCAATTCAATTTTAATAGGTTTGAACTCTACTGCTGTGTTTCAAATTGTACTCTGAGCATGTGTCTTCAAGGCATCAAAATAACCATTGGAAAAAAATGACCTATTCAGGGAAACAACTGATTGTTTATCTACACGATGCCAAATGGACGTGACAGAATCTATGCACTTCACTCATGGAACTACTCTGTCTTTACAATTGACTTGCACGAACCCAACGTGGTTAGGTTCCAACCAGTTCTCCTTCCCAGACTGCCACATGCCCAAGAGCTTCAGTCTATGTACCAGTCTCTCAGTAACAGGAATACTTCTTTCTGCTTGCTTGATCTACGTCACATGAGATTCCCATATGTCAGTTCTTCAGAGATGTGATCCCTTAAGAGAGTCCATTGTGGTTTCAGCATGGTTGAGTGAGGCTACTCACATGTCACGATCAGAGGCTTAGAAGATACCAAAGAGATTTTTTCTGTGGCCTGCTTTGTGGTATGGGGTATATCAATGGCTACCTCTTTACATGATACAGAAATTCCTTAAAGAATGGAAAATGTGATCTGTTTTCAGTCATGGGAAATGGTAATGATAAGATATTCCACGTGACACACAACAGACCTCAGGGCAGTCTAGGAGATAGACTACATTGTATGCAAAAACAAAGCAAAACAAAACAGAAAGAAAAATAGTACTCACATCGCACTTATAATAATACTTAGTGCCCAAAATGAGGGTTCCCTTCCTAGACCCAACTCAGTCAAGGTGGAGAAAGAGGAATCCTTTCAAACAAGGGTTTGTACCAAATGATGAGTTGCAGGTAGTTGACGAGACAGCCTGTGAGCATTTGAATCAAGCAGTCTTGGTCATGATTTGGCATAACCCTGGCAATATTACAGGGCAATTTCTGGAGCTCCAAAGGATTGAGCAGAGTGCAAAGGCCCAGGAGGAATCTGAAAAAACTTTAGCATTTATAGTATTCTTCTGTCTCTTTTAGCCCTTTACTGCTTTTTTACCCCCCAAATTTTTCATTTTACTGATGTCATTTTTCCTTTATATCGAGCATTTCTAGAAAAAAAAAACTCCACAAATCCAAAAACCACCTCAATTTCATTGACTCGTTCCTTAGTCCAAAAAAAGCTTAGCAAACACTGGGTTTGGTGACCACATTGGAAAATAGTCACACACACACACACACACACACACACACACACACACACACACAGAAAAGAAAATGTATACAATATGATATCTGTTGTCTAGGGACATCATGGGATTTCCAGGTATTTCGATTTCTTTTAGTGGTCTTTTCATTTACCTTGCAGTAGTCAGGCAGGTGGTGAGCAGATCCGCTATGGATCAAGTTAAGCCCCAGTGATACAAAGAAAGGAAAAAGATGGTCTCTGCTCTCAAGAAGCTCACGGTCTAATTGTTTGGTGTATTTTTACTCTTTCTCAGTTTATTCAAATCTTCCCATATTTTTTTTAATTCATTCTGTTTGTCATTTCTTTCTGCACAATAACATTCCCTTATATTTAACACAATATAATAGTTTCTTTGGTCATGTCTGAAATGATGAGCACATGTTTTGTTTCCAGTTCTTTTGTTATGAAGAGTGCTGCTAGGAATATTTTGGCGTATGTTGAACGTTTGTTTGTCATTGGCTTCCTTAGGGTAAATGCCTAATAGTGAGTTTGCGGGGTTTAAACAATTTAGTCGCTTTTCTTGCATAATTCCAAATTGATACTTGAAATCACTGGACTAATTCGCAGCTTTACCATCAGTGTTTTAAGGTATCTGCCTTCCCACAGCCCTTCCAGTAATGACTATTCTCTATTTTTCTTTGGTGATCTTTGCCAATTTACATGATGTAAGGTGAAACATCAGAGTTGTTTGAATGTACTCTTCTCTTACTATTAGTAATTCAGAGCATGTTTTCAAAAGGTCAGTTACAGTTTGCATTTCTTCTTTTGAAAAATATCCATATCCTTTGCCCACTTATTTATTGAGGGGATAATTCCTGGAAATACGCATTTGGGCCCGTCTTCTGAATCTTCTGGATACCAGACATTTATTGGTGATACAAAAAAACTTCTACCCATGTTTACCCACTTATCTTCATTTTATTCCTGCAAAAGCTTTTTTTTTCTATTTTTCACATAATTAAAATGGCTTGCTTTGTCTTTACGTTCTCATAATTCTCTTGTTTATATAAGATTTCTCTTCCTGACAATATCCGTGAAAGGTATTGAATCTAAATGTTATAAATTTTTCTTAAAATATGACCTTTTGTATTCAGATTATGTACCCATTTTGAGTTTGGTGTGGTATATGCTAGCCTAGACCCAATCTGTGACAAACTGTTTTCTAGTTTTGCCCAGTGTTCTAGCCAAAACGTTATGAATATTCCCCAGTGTTCTTAGATTTATCAAACACTGGACTATTGCTTTCAGTTGTTCCTGTTTCTTGTTTATCTGTCCTATTTCACTCATCAACTTTTTATATTTAACCAGCATCAGATGGTTTTTAAATAGATAGCTATTGCCTTATGATATACTTTGAATGCTATGTTCCTTTCCTTTGTACTCTCTCAATATTTTCCTTTAGATTCTGGGACTTTTGCTCCTCGGAGTAAACTTTGTTACAGTTTTGTGTCGTTCTGTATACTGTCCACTTGGCAGTTCAATTAGTATGTTATTAAACCTCTAAATTAGTTTAGGAAGTATCATAATTCTTATTATATTGTCATGGACTAATCATGAGAATTGACTATCTCTTTGATTATTTGCATTATGGTTGTATTCATATAAACCTTTCTCATACCTTAGTAGGTTAAAACCCAGATGTTTTATGGATTGTGTCATTATTTCAAATGGAATTTGTTGTATGATTGTTTCTTCCTGGTCTTTCTTATTACTGAATAGAAATACTGATGGTTTCTGTGGATTTATTTGCTTTCCTGCTCCTTTATTGCACCTATTAATCATCTCTAGTTTCTTTGCTGATTCTCCAAGGTTTTCTAGTACGCCATCATGTCTTCAGCAACTATAAATAATTTTGCCTATTATTTTCTGGGTTTTATGCCTTTAATTTTGTTTTCTTATCTTTTTTTCTTTATGTATATTTTGAAATATGACAAAAACTGAGTCAAATGTTTTCATAAATAAATTCTAATAAACATTTAAAGATGAGTTATTATAAAATATGGAGAGAAGATAATTTGCCAGACTTGTTTTATGAGAAAAATATGGTTCTGATATCTAAACCAGGAAGAGACAAAGCAGAGGAAAAGACCTAATACCAGACAAACTAATGACAGAAAATTTGAGTAAAATCTTAGCAAGGAAAGCACAATATATTCAGAAAACAATTCGCTACGGTCAGATTGGATTCATACCAGGGATGTAAGAATGGTTCAATATTAGGAAACAATTTGAATAATTATCCATATAAATCAGTGGTTCCCAAACTTTTCTGGCCTACCGCCCCCTTTCCAGAAAAAATATTACTTAGCGCCCTGGAAATTAATTTTTTTAAATTTTAATAGCAATTAATAGGAAAGATAAATGCACCTGTGGCCATCACCTCACCCCCTGGATTTCTGCAGAACCCACCAGGGGGCGGTAGCACCCACTTTGGGAATCACTGATATAAATCGTACTTATGATCCTATTTCTTGTTCATATGTCTTCGTATGTATGAGAGGGGGGAATGGTAGAGGGAGAGACAGACTACCCTCAATATTTTTCTTAGTAAAAGTTTTGTTCTGAGTTGAGTCTAATGTGAGAATGATGCAGATCATCACAATCTTTTATTTAACATAGCATTTCTGAGGAACTGTTCTCTAACCACCACCCCTGGAAGCAAGTAAGACTCTTGGATTTGTCTGAGTCTTGGACTCTTCTTGTTACATGTTGTCTTCTTGCTCCATCCTTGTGAAAAAGAGAGGGCTCATAATATCAGGGGCAGATTTTTCTTATAAAATACATAATTCATTTATGTTTAAAAATTGGAATAGTAGAGGTTTTTGTTAACATAATGAAGAATATATCCGAAACCACAAATATCTTATATAATGGATAGAGATGTTCACTCTTGCCTATATTATTTAAAAGATTTATAAGATTTTAGAAATCTTATATTTTATATATGTATATAGATGGAGAGAGACTGACAGAGAGAGTATTATGTAGAGAATATTATTCTCTACCTGCGTGATTGGTATGTTGAGTTTGTCAGAAATGCTAGAGATGAAATTGGTCACCAGGCTCAATTAGCATTTCATACATATGCAAGACAAGATGAATTCTCTATGGCAGAGACAGTCAATGCAGCCCAGAGTTCACACACTAACAGGGAAATGCCACTTCATCCTGCTGGCCTTCTGTGCCTCCTCCTTTCTCATCTTCCTTTGCTCTTTCCCAAGATTCCTTTTTCTTCCAGTCTTCCAATCCAAAGACTACCTGAAAAGCAGCCTATCCGTACTCTGCCCTTCACCCCCAGGCCAGCCTCCCCTGATAGCTAAAACTCACACATATACAGATAAAGGCAGAAACTAAGAGAAAAGGTGAGGCGCTCTCTCTCTTTCCCCTCCTATTCCCCCTTCATACACACACAGAAAAATGAACAAAAAATAGGATCATAAGAGAATGAGCTGAAAAGAACCTTAGAGATCAGCCCAATCCCTTGACTTTTCAGGGAAAGAAATTGAGGTTCAGAAATATAATAACTTGCCCAGCTTCACAGAGGTAGTAAATAGCAGAGGAAGGACTAAAAACCAAGCCATCTGATTCTAAATTCAATGCTCTGTTCAGGCTATAGTATCTTCAGTGATGTGGTGAAGTAGGAAGGGCAACCCTTAATAGAGGGAGAACTGAGTCAACAGTACAGCACGTCTGTTAAGAAAGCTCATGCAGTGTTAGGCTACATGAAGAGAGGGATAGCCCTTGGGACAAGAGAGGCATTACTCTTGCCATACTCAGATCAGACTATGTCTGGCATATAGTATGGAATACCATCATTTGGGAAAGATATTGGAAAGCCTCCAGGGAAGACTGTGCCCTCGTCTCTTCCATCTGAACTGTCTATTTGTGATCTCTTTGGCTCCAGTGGATTTAATGATTAGCTCTATGTTGATGATTCTCCAGGATCTATTTATCTAGGCCTAACTTCCCTTCTGACCTCTAGTCTTACAATGGCAAGTACCTATTAGACATCTCAAAGTGGATATTCTCTAAGCATCTCACACAGAATGTATCCAAACTGGAACTTATTATGAGGCTCGTTGAATAGACCTGAATGTGTTGAGCCTGGACAAGCAAAGGGTTGGTGAAGAAAGAGTAGCTGTCTTCAAGTATTTGAAGGGCAGTGACATGGATGAAGGGTTAGATGTATACAACTTGGCCTCGGAGGGTAGAACTAAAAATACTAGGTGAATGTTGCCAAGAGGTAGATTTAGGTTTGATATAAGGAGAAGAGGATCTTCTTCATTATGAGAGCTACCTCCAAATGGAGTGAATTGCTTTGGGAGGTAGTAGGTCCCCTCTCACTGGACATCTTTAAGTAAAGACTAGGTGACCATTTTGTAGAGGTTTTGTAAAGGAGTTCTGATAGGGTGAATAGAGTGCTGCAGGTTATCTTGGGTTTCTTCTAGCTTTCAGACTTGATGATTGTGATCCTTAAGCCTTTGGAGAACTTATGTATCTGGGGTGAGCTGAAGCCCTTAACTCTTCTCTCACATAAGTTATGAACTGCTTCAAAGTGAGGTCCTTCGAGGCCAAGGGCTCATCCAGGAGATGGCATGCTGTGTATTATTTCCTGACCAGGTCTCATGCTCCCAACTGGGTCCTTGAGGCCAAAGGCAATGGATCCTAGAGCTCCCTAATGCACTCAGTCTTGGAATGAGGGATAGAATCTAGGCTTCCTGGTACCATCTGAAACATAGTGTAGTGCGTAGTACATAGGGTTTGAAGTCAGGAAAACCTGTGCTCAAATCCTACCTCAGACATTGACTAGGTTTTGACTCTGGCCAAATGTCTTCATCACTCCATGCCTCAGTTTCCTTACCTGTAAAATGAGGGAACTGGACTCATGGACTTCTGCCATCCTTTCCTTCTCTAAATGTATGCTAATATGGTCTTCCATCTCCCACTGTATGCTACCTCTTTAAATCTTTGAATCTGTTTCCCTATTTATAGAAAGGAAGAAACTGAGCCATGGAGAGACTAAATGTCTTATCCCAAGCCACCAAAGTAGATGATGAAGGAAAAACTAGAATCATGAGATTGCAGGTTATAGAGCTAAAAGAGATTTCGGTTAGCAAGGTCAACCCACTCCCCCTGAGGAAACTGAGGCCCAGAGAGGATGAAATGGCCTTCCTGAGGTCCCAGAGGTGACAAAAAGAAACAGATTCAGGAACCAAGCCTTCTGGGTTCCTTTCCAGGACTCTTTCTACCTGCTACACTGCTTCCTAGGCCCCTGTGATGGGGTAGTCCCTGTGTTTCTGTCCTGGCTCTGCCATGTAGGGGAATTTAATGAGCCTTCCCTTTCTTTGTGTTAGGAATACACCATTGACATCTTCTTTGCCCAGAGCTGGTATGATCGCCGCCTCCGCTTCAACAGTACCCTTAAAGCTCTAACTCTGAACAGCAACATGGTAAGCCGCATCTGGATCCCGGATACCTTTTTCCGGAACTCCAAGAGGGCCGACTCGCACTGGATCACCACACCCAATCAGCTACTGCGCATCTGGAATGATGGGAAGGTTCTTTACACCCTTAGGTATGTGGAATATTGGAGGATTCAGGGATAGGGACGTGCCAACAGATAACAGTTCAGAGTACTTGGTTTGACTTCATTAACTGACTGGCCCCTTCTTGACCAGTGGTTAATGTGCAAAAAGACCTGGCTTTGGCATTGTTTCCTAGAGGGAGTTGGCCACCCCTGGATTATGACCCCCCTAGTGGGGACCCCAGTGATAGTCAGGGGAGTGGGGAGGGATAATAGGATTTGAGGTAGGAAAGAATCTTACAGGCCACCTGGTTCAATCCTCTCACATTATAGAAGAGAAAATGGATACCTACAGAAGGGAAATAACTTGCCTAAAGGCACACCAGTGATTTTATATGGGTAGTAAGTGGTAGAGTCTCAATTTGAATCCTAGTTGTCTGACACAACAGTCAGCCCGGTCAGAGTTCTAAGCCAGAACATGGATGATATGGGGCGCTAGATGATTTGCGAGCTCCCTTGCAGCTATAACCCTAAGATTCCATGAGTCTAGGATGCTGGCTAGCTGGAAGAATAAATCCTTGGGCTTACAAGGCCTCTCTGTCCCGCCTTTCCAGGCTGACCATAGAGGCTGAATGTCTCCTCCAGCTCCAGAACTTCCCGATGGACACCCATTCCTGCCCTCTCATCTTTTCTAGCTGTAAGTACCTGCTCGGGAGCTTCCCTTCTCTCTTACTGATCCCTGGGTCCCTGGGGCCTGAGAGCTTTCCCATTCGTTAGAATTCCTGTTGACGTTCTGTCGGTACCAGCCTCCTCACCTGGTGGTACTGGCACAGTACTGGGACCCTTCTTCCCAAGCCCTTTGGCATTTTATTACATAGACTGAAATAGACCTCAAAGGAAGAAGACCAGCAATTTCCTCAGTCTACCTCAGCTAGTGGGGGCTAGTGCCTCTGGAAACCTGACTACCAAAGGGTCCCAGAGGGGTAATGTGCTCACTTGATGGGCCACAGGCTCAGTGATGATGATGATGATGGGGCATTTCTCATGCCTTCAGTGATTTTCTGATGAGGCCTGTTTCACATCCAGCTATTGATCTCTCTGTCTATTTGATACCCATCACTTTAGGGCAATGGCAGGCCGATCGAACTCAAGCTTCAGAAATGGCCGAGATAACTAAACAGCTAGAGTCAGGCAGCTGGTCAACAAATATTGCTGCCAGGGCACCTACTCTGTAGTAAAGCCCTGTGCTCACCACTGTGGGAGCTCTTCATACAAGAAAGTTATGTTTTCTGCCCTTGGGGAATGGACGTTTAGCTAAGAAGACAAGATCAATGCATAGGAAAAATTGAATGAATACAAAATGAGAGAGACAGACAGACAGAGAGACTGGATGTATACACCCTTAGAGATCATCTCTCATTTTACAGAGGAGGAACCAAATGCCCAGAGTTCAGTGACTTGCCCAAGGTCCCATAGGTGGCAAATGGCAGGGCCAAGATTCAAAGCCAGATCCTTGGCCCCCACATTAAGCACGCACACAAAGTACAGGAAGTGTCAGGAAATTGTATGTGCCTAGTGCCAAGAGAATGGTACAGCTAGTGAATATGGGAGGAGCTAGAGGGAGGGCGGGAACACTGGAACTTGGCTGGTGAAGACTTCATAGATGGGTTGAGATTTCTCCATTTGGTTGAAAGGGGCGGCATGAAAAATGGCCAGAACAGTGGAGTTTCAAGAAGCGCAGTTTCGAAGAGGTAGTGGGGGAATTGGGGATCGGTTCCTGTGCCTTTTCCCACATTGGTTGTTATCCAGCGTCAGGGATACCTGGAATATTAGTGGAAGCCTGGGTCCAGGTTTGGGGCAGAGGGGTTTAAAATAGAAGGCCTCCCAAACGGAGCCCTTGATCAGAATGACAACGTTCACGGCAGGTGGAGCCTGTATGAGGCCAGAATCTAAGGGAGGAGTAATCCAATGTGGCTCCTATTGCCATGCAGGTTTACAGCTGTTTTGAAGTCATTGTAGTGACCACACACACTAGCCAGAGTCCCCCTGGGGTGTTTTGGCTAAAAGTGACCAGAAGGCAAGCAGAGCGAGTCTGAAAGTGACAGAGAGAGCTCCCTGGCACAGGGGAGGTCCAGCAGGGGAATAATAGAGAGCAAATGCCACTGACAAGGAGAAGCCTGAGGCCAGCTATAGAATATGGAGAATAATTTAATTTTTATTGGGCTTAGTTCTTCCACTTCACTCTTGGTTAAATGATATGAAAAAGCTCAACTTCCAAGTGGGAGGGACCAGTGTCTGAATTTTATGCCAAAAGAGTAGCAGGATAGTGGAAAGGGCAAGGATATGGAGTTAAAGGGCTCGAGTTCAAGTCCCAACTCAACCTCAGGGTTGGAGGGCCAGTAAGTGGCAGTCACTTAACCATGTGGGCCTTGGTTACCTTTTCTATAAAATGGGGCCTGGATCTCTTGCATGAACTGTGCAATGCTCTAGAAGCAGAGTCCAGCCCCAAGATAATGGCAAAAAGTCTCTGGGATGTTTGAAGAATGGAGAGTCTTTCCTGGGCCATGCCACGTATCTCAAATACACATGACAGCTACATCTTTGGGTCACAAGACTGCAGAGGGTCAGACAACTAAGCAGGTTTCATTCAAGCAAGCCTCTCAAGTATATAACCCTCAGTCTCTTTTTGGCCTCTCCCATTTTCCAGATGGTTATCCGGCTGAAGAGATCGTTTACCGTTGGAGGCGCTACTCCATTGAAGTATCAGACCAGCGTTCCTGGAGGCTCTACCAGTTTGACTTTACAGGACTGCGGAACACATCGGAAGTCCTCCGGACTGGTGCTGGTAAGGCAATCTTGCAGCTCAAAGTGCAGTTGATGGTGGAGAGAATCAAGGATAAGTCAGGGCTAAAAGAGAGCCAAGAGCAAGTCAAAGCTGGGGAGCGGGGAGGAGGGGAACCACCCACCAGTGCCCCCTAGAAGTGAACTGAAAGGTCTCTGGGTAAAAAGCAGAGAGGAAGAACAAAGCACTTGGATAAGGGAAATAACTTACCCAGAGCAGCAGAGCAGCAGATTAGGGATTTGAACCCAGGTAGTCTGCCTCCAAATCTAACATTTCTTATACTGCGCCACTCTGGGGGAAAACCCTGATGCAGTAAGGCAAAGAACCACCAGAAGCTGAGTCTGTGTTCGGGGTCTGCTAAAAGTTTTAGGGTTGGTTACTTATTCCAAACTGTAGCTAATGAGCTCCGGTCCCCAAGTTTTCAGTCAGAACCCTGGTCTTGCAAGAAAGCATAATATGCTACACACCAGCAACTAGGAAGTCAGACCAGTGAGGCTTCCTGCTGTCTCAATCATTTATGACTTATTCATAGTCACTTGGCTTTTTTGGCCACCCAGGAAGCACAGAGTAGATGCACTAAGTTGGCTTCCTTCCTCAGTCCCAAAGGATTTCCATCTCAGCTTTTCTTAGCAAAGGAAAAAAAAATTCTTCTCTGGCCCCAGAAGAAACTAAATATAAATAGAAAAGGTCGATGGGGTAATAAATCCATCTGTAGCAAGAAAATATTAACTCGGCAAAGAAACAGCCCCAAACTGATGAGCTACTAGCTGTGAGAAGATTTAAGTTGTTAAGTTGGGACGCGTTAAATTGTGGCATGAGCCTCTGATTGAGAGATGAGAACCTGTGAACCTGGCCTGAAGCACAGTGGAGCTAACGCAGAGGCTGAAAATAGAAAGGGAGAGTTAGAAACCTGGTATTCCAAGAACCTCAAACCACAAGCACTCTAGCCCAGACTGCCCACATCCCAGACAGTAGACAACAGAAGCACCCAGGACCCCACAAGCCATGATTCTCACTTCTTATCTCAAAACAAAGAATGGTCATAACCTTGGGTCTGGAAAAATTTTGTGAAGTCTTTCCATGCCTGTCTTGGAAAGCAGACAGTTGGGAGATGGCAATGGCTGGTGAAAAGTCCTAGAATCACAGAATTTTAAGAGTGAGGATCGATCAGCCATCCAACGTATACCAGGAAAGGGAAATCCATATAGCAGCCCACCAAAAAGTGGTCACCTAGGTTTTAACTTGAAAACATTCAGGGAGGAGAAATCAACTCTTCCCTTGAAGATAGCCCATTCCACATCAAGACAACTCTCATATTAAGGAAGGATCTATTTTTCCATTATGTCATGTCTAAATTTGCTCCTTGGCAACTTGAAGACACCGTTCCTGGTTCTGCCCTCTAGAAGCAAGCAGAGAACATATCTAATCTCTCACATGACCATCTTTCAAGATCTTGAAGTCAGACATGATGCTCCAAAAGCAGCAGCAGCCTTCTTTTCTCCATTTTGAACACCCATTTCCTTCAACTGATTCTCATAATGCATCCTGGTAGTCTTCAGCATACCCTCTAGCTTACAATTCTGATACTCACATAATCCCCAACTGAATAATATACTACAAAAGCATAGTTTGGCCATGGCAGAAGACCATGAGACTATTTGCCTCCCATTCCTGGACACTCTGCTTTCTTGGCCTCCACATCACAAGAGATGTCAAGGATGTAGTTGTCATGTATCTTCTCCAATCAAGGGGTAGTTTCAAGATGGTGGCGTGGGCATGGAAGAGACATTCTGGTAAGAACGAACATCTGTGTTCATGTACTTCTTTATATAACTGGCTTGGTCCTAGATCCCCTTGGAGACTCAACTGGGGCAAGTGTATCCATAATGAAATTATGTTCACCCAAGAAGAAGTAGACTCTTCAAGGTAAAGGTGGAGGAACTTGGACAACTGGTGAAAATACTTCAAATTTATCCCTGAGGTTGTGTTAATTCAGTTGTTTCCTCTCCTTCAGAGAACAATGATAGTTCACAAGTAATTGGAGATCCTTTGAGAGGGCCAAGGCCAAATTCTCAAATTCTCAGAGCTGTGGGTAGGACAATCTCCCCTCCAAAATATCCCTTTCCTGCCCCAAGTCCCTTCCCCTTCTTTGGGCTTCAACATCCTTCTCTATAAAAATGAGGAAGTGAGAGAAGATGATCTTTTGGGTCCTTTCCAGCTCTGAAATCACAGGGGTCTCTGAAATGATTTATCTACGTTCTGTGGGATCAATAGTGTCTGAAGTCAAGGATGAAGCTGGATTCAGAGTTGCAACTAGAAAATTAGGCATCTGGGACAAATCTACTTGAAATAGTGGAGTCTGGTGGCCAGATTTGGCCACACGTGCAGTTTTCGTAGAAGAAGAGATGACTCCTAAGACATCCACTCATTTGTCCTATAATAGGGCTCACCTTCCCCTTCAAGTACTGCATGAGAAGAGTGATCTCCAGAAAACGGAAGGGAGCATACAAGCAAGGAAGTATAACCCCTCCAGATGTTGATCCCTGGGACGAAGCTCCAGCTTTGCTACTCTGGTTCTGGCTCTAGTCGCATTGTCTTGAAATCTGAGCATCTTTAAACAGTGAGCCGACCTAAATGACTGAGTAAATTTTCTACTTTCCATTCTGCTGTTCTGATGTTACGCAAATACAGCCTTGGAGTTCACAAGCTCTGTTTCTCAGCTCAGTCTCTAGAATGAGCCTATTATACCATCCGCTCTGCCTGAAGACCAGCTGGCTAGGGTGTCTTAAACATATGCTCAAACATCAGTAAATAGAGAATTCTGCCAACAGTTAGAGACACACAGACAGAGAGAGTAAGAGAAAGACAGAGGCAAAGAGAAGAAAAAGAAGGAGGAGGAGGAGGAAGAGAAGTTGTCAAAGTTATCAGCTTAATCCAGAGGACAAAGCAATTGGAACCAAAGGATAAACAATGGCCTAGCTGGGATAGCCCTGACCAAGACTGAGATAAGAGTCCAGACCTCCTGGAAAAGAATCTGATTCCTTTTAGCAAGGAAGCCCTTCAGCACAAAGAAGGGCTAAGATTCCAAGGTGGCAGTGAGAGGTTATGGAAAGGGTTCAGGTCTAGGAATTAGGAGACCTATGTGTGTAAACTCAGAAAACTCATCTATCTAGCTGTGTAATATTGGGCAATCCTCCTCCCCTTTCTGATCCCAGGAAAAAGAAATGATAGTAATGATGGCTATGAAGTCCTTTTACCCTACTATGAGTCTGAATGCTAGGCAGGATATTTTGCATTCAGCTGAAAAAGAAGCTGAGCTTGCCACTGAGAGAAAAGAGGTTTCGGAGATGGCCATTTTCCAAAAGATGGATAGGACCAAAGTAGAGACCAACATTTTAGTACTTTAACAAGCTTTTTGTGTCTTCCAGGTGATTACATGGTCATGACTGTTTCGTTTGACCTAAGCCGGCGGATGGGCTATTTTGCCATTCAGACCTATATCCCTTGCATATTGACTGTGGTACTCTCTTGGGTTTCCTTTTGGATCAAGAGGGATTCCACTCCTGCTAGGACATCCTTGGGTAAGTGGGATTCCCTTGAGCATCTGAGCAGTATAGGCATATGACCACAGTCTAGCTTCTTTGTGGAGGAAAGGGCAGCAATCTAATTGGGGTTGTTGCAGGAGAGTGAGAAGAGTGGCTTAGGGAGTCTAAAGAACTGGATACTAGACTCAGCTCTATCACTTACTGTGTGACCTTACCCCACCATGAGTCTCAGTTTCCCCATTTGTAAAATGAAAGACCTGAACTAGATGCTAAGGGTCTTTCCAGCCAGCACATTCAAGGATTCCATGATCCATTAATAGGAATCCCGCTTGAACAACTGTAGACAGTTAGACGATGGTCTACCATAAAAGTACTTTTTAGGGCTGAAAAGCCTAGGATTGAAGTGGGAGGAGGAGGGGGAATGAGGCAGATACTGGCACAAGAAAGAAGCAGCATCCATCATGATATTTTCTTCACATTGGAAAATTGTTTAGTGTGGCTGTTTGTGATCCAAATTCTGGATATCTTTGCTCTCTGGGATAAAGGACAGTTATTAGGTAAAGTGAAATAGCTGTAAGAGAGAGAAAGAAAATGGATTGTAGCCTGTGTACAGAACAAGAGGAGAATATAAGAAAATGGCCGTGAGAGGGTATAGATGTCGAGGCACCAATCCCTGGCATAGATCATTAAGAAATAAGCATGGGGAGGTCCTAGGCTCAAATCCGGCCTCAGACACTTCCCAGCTGCGTGACCCTGGGCGAGTCACTTGACCCCTATTGCCCATCCTTACCACTCTTCCACCTAAGAACCAATACACAGAAGTTAAGGGTTTAAAAAAAAAGAAATAAGCATGAGGTAATTAAGGTGTTTGAGTGTTGACCCTTCTGAGTGATTTTGTTTCTAAAATGAGTGAATCACTCTTTGAATTGTGAATTTTTGAATTGGGAATTTGAATTGGGAAAAGTGTGTTTTGGGGTCAGACAAGACAAACCTTCTCTACTTATGTAGCCTCCTCAGAAAGACATGCATCTATGAGTCCTAGAGTTGAATCTCAGAGAGTGAGGCAAAGATTTGGGAAGCATTGACAAGAGAGCCATCATAGATGCTGAACATCAGAATGGTATGATTCTGGGCCCCCAGTAGTCTCTACAGAAGAAAAAAAAAGAGTACATGGGGAGAAGCTAATAGGCCAGAATTCTCAAGTGAGAATGAGTCATGGCAAGTGATAAAATGTTTAGTGTGTGGGACTGTCAGCAGGAGAAATGGATAAAGTGATATTTCCAAACATAATCTCAATTCGCAAACATTCATAAAGTACCTACTATGTTCTAGGAACTGTGCTAGGTTCTTAAGGTTACAAAGACAAAAAATGAAACAATTTCAGTAGTCAGGGATGTTATATTCTAATATGTCTCACAATTCTTCCATATAGTTCATTCTCTCTAGCCCTCTCCCTCTCTCTTTCTCTCTCTTTCTCACACACACACACATACATACATACACACAGTCGGTCAGTCTAGACTAGTAACTAAGCAATAGATGGTTCACCCCTTCTTCTCATCCAGATCAATTTTCTGGAATGAATCACTAGGGTTGGCAGCTTCAGTAGTGGTTTGGAAGAACATGTCATGTGGATCCATGATATCTGCATGCTGCAGGATCTCTGACTCTCACGTAGATCCACCCCAACACCAGGCCTTTCTGCTTGATTGATGCAGCAGTATCAGATATATACCCTCTTGCTGCTGCCATTATTCTCTGACTCCAGTGGCAATGGAAATTGCCATAATCACACTTGGCTAATTGGCTGCTCCACATTTTCTCCAGGAACTACTGGTTACTCCTTCCCCCCATTGCCATGGTGATCACCTGAAAGCCTGGGGCTGGTGGGTAAGGGTGACAGAACAATTACTCCTACGAATGTCAATTTGAAAACAGGAATTGGGACAAAGGACCAAGGAGCCAGAGGAGGGCAAAAGTTGGGGCATCTTGGTGGAAATGAGGCACAATTGGACCTTCTTCAAAGGAGTCCATCAAAAATCCATGTCTGAGCCCGTGTCCCCTTTGGGAATACCAACTTTCCCACTCATCCTCTGCTCCCAACAATAAACAAGGCTTTCAAACTTCTGGCCAGGGCCACCTAGATTTTCCTCTTCCAGGCAATCAGCTAGAGAGTTCCAGGGATAGAAAGAGGGACTAGGGTTAGGGAAGGCTTGAGAGATGGAAGATGAGGTCTAGAACCAGAACAGTGAGACTATTTCATAAGAGCAAAACAAAAAAATATTAAGGGAACATGAAAACTAGGAGAATGGTAAAGGAAGCAGGTCAAGAGGAGTGAGGCCTTAGGGTGGCAGAGGGAGTACCCAAGTCTCTCCTTGAGGACTTTGGGCAAGGTTGTTCCATTTGGTTGTTCCAAATGGGCCTCATTTCTCTCCTCTGTAAAATGACAGGAGGAGAAGGAGTCTTCTGAGATGTGCATATATGGAGGTGGGGGACCTTAGTTTGACTGCCTAGGAGATCTAGGGCAAATCACTACATATTTGCACACCTTGTTGATCTCACCTGTAATTATACTAATATTAAGAATAACAGTTATTTCTCTGGCCCTTTAAGGCTCACAAAGCACTTTATATATGCTATCCCATTAGATCCTTGTAACAATTCTGTTAGGTACGTGTTATTATTGTCCCCATTTAAAGATGAATTAAGGTCTCTGGGGTGGGGAGAGAAAATCTGAATTTTAAAATGTCAAAAAACAATTGTCCAAAAATTGTTTCTACAGGTGACTGGAAAATAAAATCATTTAAAAGGTGCACAATAGAGCTACAACTAGAAGCCAAGCATTCATTCAAAAGCATTCATTTAGTGCCCACTACAACCAGGAACAATCTTTTCTTTTCAGCTCCCTCTCCCTCATCTATTCTATGCCCTTTCCAGTGGCTTCCATCTGCCACTCAGAGTCCTTCAGTAACAACCGCCTGCTAACTAGGTGGGGCAGAAAATTTTACCCCTGGTTCCAAGGCGCTTGGCTACTTGAGCCCACACTAATTTGCCATTTGTGCCTCTCAGTGTCCCAGGATGCATTTCCCAGTTTAGTCTTACAAAGTCAGGGACCACGGAATCCTAGAGTTTGAATTGAAGGGGGACCTTAGAAAGTATCCAGGCCAGTCACCTCAGTTGACAGTGTTGAAGCAGAGATGAAGCAGCTTCCTCACAATCCTATAATGTGATCCTCAAACTTAGTGTCTCAAGGCTGGAGCATTTTTGCCCAATCCAGCACCCTGTCCCTCCAGATAGGTAGGTTCTGCTTGGTCCCAGAGGGAAGAACATGGAAACTCCCTGTGGAGAAGTTCTCAAGGCAGAACATTCCAAAGATCCCTTGCCTTTTCATGGAGGGCAGAGATCCTCTGGGTTCAACACATTGAATCACCAGATCAGCAGTGACAAATGTTAAGATGGTGTAATGGAAAGCACCACGAATGATTTCAGTCATAGAAAGGGAACAGACAGTTTTCAGAGGTCACAGAATCCTAGACAGTTAGACCCCTGAAATTGTCTGCTCCTGACGCATGCTTGTGTGCCTCTTTAGCCTCCCTTGGTACAAAGTCCATCCTTGTATCCAGCTGTATACAGCTTCCTTGGAAAGCCCTGTTCTGCCCTCTAGGGCCAAGCAGAACCTGCTTATTTGGAAAGCCGGGGTGGTGGATTGGACGAAAATGCTAAAGCCTTGGGGTCAGAAAAGACAAGGTTGAAATGTCAGCCCTATTGCTCACACTCACTGTGTGGATAAGATGGTTCATCTCTCTCTCTGTGCCCCAGTTTCCCCATCTATAAAATGAGGTGGTTAAAGTGGATCTTAGAGGAGGAAATTGAGGGCTAGAATTAGCTAAGGCCACACTGGTATGAATCCGTAACAGCAGCAGAGCAGGATTCAAACCCAGGTCTTCAGACTCAAAGCATCAGTCTATCCAGCACACCGTGCTGCCACTGCTTCTCCCTTTGGAAGCATTAAATCATCCCCTCTCTTCCACCTAGGAACTGGCTTTCGATTTGCTCACTAACTCCTGCCACTGACAGTATTCTTGGCTTTTCAGGGATCACCACCGTGCTTACCATGACCACCTTGAGCACCATTTCCCGAAAGCACCTCCCCCGTGTTTCCTATGTGACCGCCATGGACCTCTTTGTCTCCGTGTGCTTCATCTTTGTCTTCGCCGCCTTGATTGAGTATGCCACACTCAACTACTTGGTGGGAAACAGGAGGCTGCTAGCGGGCAGCAGCAAGCGGAAATCCAGGCCTGTAAGTCAGGTGCCAAGGTTGAAGAAGGGAGGGCATCAGTGTTGAGGTCATGAAACGATGGGGAGAAGTTGGGAGGGAGAGTCAGGTCTTCCCCACCTATCCCAGGAGTCTAGTCCACTCTAAGGGAGTTCCCCCCAAACCTCCACCCATTCCATGATTATCTCGACCTGGATAGTGTCCATAGCCTAAAAGCAGGGGAAGGAAGAGGGTAGAGGCAGTCACATCCCCTAGAGGCCAACTGAGGATGCATCTAAGCGTATGAAATTATTGCCTTTGGAATAAGTGTTAGGTTGGAGAAGAGGAAAGTAGAGAGTTGTCCCAGCATAGTCCAGTTTTCCCTCACTGGAGGCCTTGAAGCAGAGGCTGATAAATCACCTTTAAGGTTACCGGTTGTGGAGGGAATTCCCTTTTTATGTATAAGCTGAACAGTCTGGCTGAGGTTCCTCTCTACTCTGCCATTCTGGGAGAAGAGGATAGGGTGAAGACGAGGCGGCATCAAGTTTCTGGCTCTGGGCTTGAGGCCCCTCAGTTTCTTAGAGATTCCAGCTTGTCCTTGGAATTAATCCAAGAGGACTTTGGGCCCAGGGGGTTTTCCTCTTCTAAAATGTTCATCTCTTAACCCCTAAAGAAGTCTGGCTCCTGCTTTTAGGCCTTCCGGGAGTCCTCTACAGGAGAGCCCCTTCCAGCCTTGTTTGTCTTTTTTGGAAGCTGAGCAAACTGACTAGACATTAAATTACTCGCCCAAGGTTTCTCAGCTCTAAGGGAAAACCTTTGCAAGCCCTAATTCCAAATGCATCCCCATTAAAAAGGCAGTATCTTCTTGGAGTTCCTGTTAAGGGAGATGACCTAGACTGGGCCCTAGAGAGAATGAGAACTCTAGGTTTAGGTGTCTATTGTCCTGACCCAAGTAGTGAATAAAAGAACGGGTCATTTGTTGCTGACTCAGAGATATAGCCAAATGTAGCCTCAGAAAAATGTAGAGTAGAAAGGATGTCTAGTTTAACCCCTTTCCCACCTTTTCTCCCAGGGGTCTCCTCCCCGCCCCACTCCACCCATTTGACAGATAGGGAATCTGAAACCCAGAGGAGAAAAATGATTTGTCCCAGCTAATCAGTGGTGGCTGGGGTTGGGGGTGAGGCTAAAAAAGTCCAAGGCTTGGGAAGTACTGATTCCTCCTTTCTTTTTGTCATCTGCTTCATTTCAGCGTCCTGCCAGCGCCAGGGCTATTGCCAGTGCCAGGGCCATTGCCAGTGCCAGGGCCAGCCCCCGGGCCAGCCCTAGGGCCAGCCCCAGTACCAGCATCAGTCTTGGTGCCGCTCTTGGTGCCAATATCAGTGCCAGTGCTGGCCCCAGCCTCTGTACCAGTGTTGGTGCCGGTGCCGCTTTTGGTGCTGGTCCTGGTGCCACCTTTGGTGCTGGTGCCACTTTTGCTGCTAGTCCTAGTGCCACTTTCGGTGCTGGTGCCACTTTCGGTGCTGGTCCTGGTCCCATTTTGGTTGCTGGTCCCAGTGCCCCTTTTGGTGCTGGTCCCAGTCCTACTTTGGTTGCTGGTCCCACTCCCACTTTGGTTCCTGGTCCCAGTGCCACTTTTGGTGCAGGTCCCGGTGCCGCTTTTGGTGCTGGTCCCAGTCCCACTTTGGTTCCTGGTCCCACTCCCACTTTGGTTGCTGGTCCCACTCCCACTTTGGTTGCTAGTCCCACTCCCACTTTGGTTGCTGGTCCCAGTCCCACTTTGGTTGCTGGTCCTGGTGCCACTTTTGGTGCTGGTCCCACTCCCACTTTGGTTGCTGGTCCCAGTCCCACTCTTGGTGCTGGTCCTGGAGCTACTCTTGGTGCTGGTCCTGGAGCTACTCTTGGTGCTGGTCCTGGTGCCACCTTTGGTGCTGGTGCCAATGCTGGTGCCACTTTTGGTCCTGGTACTGGTGCCAGTGTCAGTGGCATGCCTGCCTTCACTGCCATCACTATTACCAGCAGCATGCCCTGGGTCCCGGATCGAATAGAGGAAGAAGACGATGATGATGATGAGGATGAGGAAGAACAGGAGGAGACCACTTGCTGCCCAGGGAAGGAATGTCAGCAGTTCTTCTGCTGCATTGAAGATTGCCAGAGAGGCACATGGAGGGAAGGCCGTGTCCGCATCCACATCTCCCGCCTGGATACCTACTCTCGAGTCTTCTTCCCCACTGCGTTCCTACTGTTCAACGTAGTGTATTGGATCGCTTATCTGTACCTCTAAATGGCCTGTCTGTTTCCATGGGGAGAGGCTGCCGATGATAATCTGGAGGGGCCCCCCAATCATGGCCAATGGGGAAAAGAAGCAGCTGGAAATGTTCTTGTCTTGTATCTTTTTTGCTACTCCCCAGCTAACCCTTCCAAGATCTTGCTTTTGCAAGATCTTGGCTCTGTATCCTTGTCCCTTGGGGTGACCCAGACACCTCCGAAGAAGGCTCCTTGTCCTCTTCCTTCTATCATGTATCTTGATCTTGGTTGATAGGACCTTGGATAAGTACCTTCTCTTTGTGCCTCAAGCTTATTTGATTTGGAATGAGGACCTGGATTTGAATCCTCTGTCAAATGAGGGCCTTGGTCTAGGTCACTGGACCATAGATCTTGAGATAGAAGAAACTTTAGAGGTCATCTAGTCCTCATTTCATAGAAGAGAAAAAACTACGGCCCAAAGAGAATAATGACATGCCCAAAGTTACACAAGTAGTAAGCAGCAGAGATTCCAATCATGATCCTCTGATGTCAAATCCATCACTCTCCCCACTTCTCCATGATAGCCCTGAATGAGCACAAAATTCCCTTCCTGCTCTTTCTGAGGTAGCAAGAGAGGAGGAGTCCAGAGAATTCAGAAGCAAGGAAGCCAGCAGAAGCTGCATTCAGAGATGAAAGGCAAGAAAGTGAAGGATCACTGACATGTTACTGAGGCGGGCCATTGGGCATTTTGCCCTTGGCACTGCTTGGGTGTCACTGAGAGTTAAGCTGAAGGATTCCACCCTCACCTAGGACTTTCCAAAATAATCATTTATTCCCTGGGCTGTGTTTCTAAAACAAACCAGACAGATTTGGTCTTGAGGATTCAAGGCTCATAGAGCCCAACTATCTATATTTTCCCCTAGAATTGGACTTTAGGGCTTTCCTATCCCACTAGAATTGGTCTGCTAGATCCATAGCAGCCTGCTCAGCCACAAGGATACAATATCCCCCATAGAAACACCCTGCTAGGTAGCTGGGTTTCCTGGTTACATATAGAAGGCCAAGTGGCCAAGTTGAGGGAAGGGTACCTGCCATGCCATATAGCCAAAATTAAAATTAGAGACTTCAGAGGTCATCTTGCCCAATTCCAAAATCCTCCAGAGGAAGAAACTAAAGCTCAGAGAGGTATATGACTTGTCCAAGGCCACGCAGCTGGTTAATGACAGATCTGAGTCAGTTCACATACTGTTAAATGCTGTGGCTATTCCTGCTACCAATCCTTCCCTCCCCCATTTTGCCTACCCTCCCAAGTCACAGAACCTCTGTTAATGGGAGCCTCTCCAGAATCCCTTTCAGAGGAAAAGAGTCAGTTTCTGGCCCTTGTTGGACAGCTCCCACCCACTCTTGCCAGTAGGATCCCTGACCCACCCACTAGCTCAGCTCATAGGTCAGTTTTGTCAGTGTAAAACTACTGATGTTTCCTCAAGTTTTTCTTCTAGTTCAATTTCTAGATGCCTCTTGTCTTTTCCCTTGGCAATTCTTAGCACCCTACCTACTACCACAGGCCCTGGATACAGTCTCAAATCTTGTGGGCCATTTCAACTGCATCCTTAAACACAGCCTACTTTGTAGTGCCAACCCCTGGCCTGCAGCCAGGCAAAGCACATGATCTGGCTTCAACCACCACACACCACTCAGCTCTCTCTAAGAGGCAGAATGACATGAACACCCCAGATCCTATCTGTCCATGGAGCTCATCCTCCTTTCCCAGGTGACTCTACTTATATGACCTCCTTTGAGCCTCTCCCCCAAAGAGAGGCAGGGCGGGGATCATTCTCCCCATTTTCTAGACAAGGACATTGAGGCCAGAAGAAAGGAAGCCACACAGCTGAGCCAATGGCTGTTGGAGCCAATGGCATTGTGGGGCATGCAAGAATCTGCCATCACTTGCGATGCCTTAGGACTGTAAGGATATCACAGGAGCCTGCTGTCACCCTTCTGAGACAGACAACAGGGCCAGGCATCTGGAGTGTTCATGAGTTCGGCCAGCAGCTATTTTAGCTCTTTGATTGGGGTCATCATATATCATATAGTTCTCCAGCTGCCCCAAACCAACAATCTGCCCACTGGGGCACAATGAGATCCCCACTTTAGCATTGGCCAGGGCATAGCCCAAGTCCAGCCCTTACAGAGTATCTCTGCCAAGGCAGGGACACTGTGATTCAAGTAACCAAACATCATCAAGTCTTACAAGGGTCAGAATCGAAGCTCTATGTCCAGCAGACCCACCCAAATAGCCTCCTTTGACTCTGGGCCCCCCAGAAGTGACCTTGGATGATCCCTAATGCTTATGAGCTGTGAAAGAAATGTATTGATGTAATTTATGTTGTTGTTATGGGGCGGGGGGTGGGGGGTGGGCAAAGAGACCAGTCTGCTTTCTTACAACTAAATTTCGGGGCAAAATATTAAATTTGTTGTTGAAGAGTGCACTGAAGGTGTCCATTGTGTGTTTGCTTCTTCCACTCGGCGGCCAGGTTTCTGTTTAAAATCCAAGGAAAATAGCTCAGTCCCACTGTTGTGCTCCAGCCATCTCAGTTAGGCATGTTCCCAATGCCCTTCACTCATTGGAGGGTTGGAAACCTCTAAAGGGAGAAGCCAAGAGCAGACCATCCCTCAAGCTCCTTCCCCCTTCCCCCCCCCCATACAATGGACTTCTCCCTCTCCCCAGGTAGTTTTCCAGAGCCTTTGGCTTTGTTCAGCATCCCACAGGCTCTCCTGTTCTCTCGCCACTCCCCTCCTCTGGACTATTGGGAATATTAGATGTGATGCCTGTGGGGTTCAGGCAGCATCCCCAAATAGCTCAGCATACATTGTCCCACAGTCTGGAAAAGGGGGTTGGGCAGTGGAATGAGACGGGGTGGGGGGAGTGAATAGAGAGAAGAAGCAAACAAGAAAAAAGAATAAAACATGGATTCTGGAATGCTCAAAACTTTGTTGAGCTTGACTCTGTCCACTCTATTCCCTGCCAAAAGAAAAGAGCCGGAGAACTTAAAACCCCATTTAAGAACTAATACAGATGGTACTGTGGGTAGTTCCATGGGAAAAATCATTGTTCCTGGGTCTGAGGCTCTATAATGCCACATCAGTTATCCAGAGGCCACACTAGTCTGTCTAAAACTTTACCAAGAACCCAGAAAGAAGTGAAAAAGGTCTCTGAGTAGCTAGTTGAAAAATCCATACACTTGACTCAGAGGGGACTCCTTTCTGTGTCTCCTGCAGAACCTAATTACTTTTATTTTGCACACAGTTCTAATAACGGCTTTGTTATCTGGTAACTCCTCCATGGTAGATTAAAAGCACTGCATTAGAAGAGGAAGAAGGGAATACAGTAGGCTTTCACACTGAAAATGGACAGAAAAGGGCCGTCTGAGAGCAAGCAGAAAAACCCTAAAGAGCCATCACAAGGACTCACCAAAGCCAATGTTCTAGGACCACATTGCAGAGGGGGAAAGCAGTCCCTATACCTCCCCAGGCCCTGCTGGCATCACCATATGACAAACCACGTCAATTCTCATAATGAGGACTTCAACTCACCAAGAAAAGCTCTCAGTTATGTTTAATGTCCTCTGCTTCAAACCTCCCTGTGATTAGACACTCTAGCCAGATTAGAATCTCCAGGGGTTAAAATATTTTTTTTAAAAAAATCAAAAGTCAACAGAGTATAATTTCCTTATGAAAAGCCCTAAGATATATGGTCGAAAATTCAAGTGTGCAATCCTTCCCCATTGATATCCAGTAAAGGGGAGAGGTGTCGCCATATAGAGAGATGCTTCACGGATTCGCACACAGGACCTGCAGCTCCCCCATCAGCAAGGATCTTTTAGTTTTGAGCTCAAAGGATTCTTGCGATCTAGCACAAGGGAACATACTCCTGGCTGAGGGCTCCATCAAGCTAGAGGGAAGTTAACAGTCTCTAGACAAACATTTTCCCCCACAGGTCCCTCATCTCCTGTTGCAGTCAGATCTGAACGCTGGAGAGTACGCTCATCAGAGACAGCAGGAATCTACCCCCGGGAAGGGTGGGGTGGGGAGAAGGTTGGCAGAGACACAGCTTTGAGGCAAAGGATCATGGGGATTGAGCTCACCACTGCCTAGGTGGTATTTCGGCCTATTCGAGTGGGCATATTTGTCAATTCAACAAGGGTTGACTTATCTCCTTGAACTGGAGGCTATACCAAGAAGAATGAGCCCCGACTCCTCCCATCGGGTCACTCATTAGTGTCCCAATTCTCTGCTAATTTATGGCAGGAAGAAAGGGGGCACAAACAATCAGCCCTGTAAAATCATAGGTTTAGAGCTGAAAGAGGCCCTTGGAGGTCTCTGAGTCCAACCCTGTTGGTTTGCAGATGAAGACACTGAGGCCCTGGGAAATGATGTCACTTTCTCAAGGTTACCAGGACAGGAAGGTGCAGAACTGGGATTTCACTCCAAGTCCAGTTTTCTTTCCACTGTCTGACGATTCCTGAGAACAGGGAGATGTCAATGGGGACTGGCAGAGTGGGGGAGGCTTTGTGGAGGCTGTGGGCCTGAGCTGGCCCCCGAACAAAGGAAAAATGTAGAGTATCACTGGATCATAGATTTAGAGATGTAAGGGACCTTAGAAATCACCTCTTCATTTGCCTTCTCAGTGGGTAGTGGGTGGGAATGGGCCTGGAGGAAGGGAGAGAATTTGAAACTTAAAATGTTTTTAAATGAATGTTAAAAATAAGTACATAAAAAAGAAACCATCTAGGGCAGCTGGGTAGCTCAGTGGATTGAGAGTCAGGCCTAGAGACAGGAGGTCCTGGGTTCAAACCCGGCCTCAGCCACTTCCCAGCTGTGTGACCCTGGGCAAGTCACTTGACCCCCATTGCCCACCCTTACCACTCTTCCACCTATGAGACAATACACCGAAGTACAAGGGTTTAAAAAAGAAAAGAAACCATCTATTCCCAATTCTCCTACTGCACAGATGAGTAAGTTAGGGCCCAGGGAAGGGCAAGGGAATTTGTTAACATGGCACAGCTAATAAGCAGTCACGCCCGAATTCAAACTTGGGCCCTTTGATTCAAATCCAGCCCTGATGCGGATAATCCAAGAAATGAGAGGGAATTCCAGGGGTATGGGGCTAATCAGTAGGAGCAAATGCACACACAAGTTAAGAGTAAGCCTGTTATATTTGAGGACCCATGTGTGGGGACCCGGCAGAAAACAGGTCAACACGTTAGATCTACAATACAGGTAGACTCAACAGTCAAAAGTCTGTGGGAAAGCTGGATGTGTAAGGAGGGTGTCAACTATGAAGAGCTGGACTAATAATGCCATTCCTTGGTCCATATAACTGATAGGAGAGTCAGGGTGGGAAAAGTGGCAGAAAACCTGGGCTCAAAAATGGTGTTCCTTTCAAGACCATGGACAAGTCACAAAACTTTTCAAAGACTGTGGTTGCCTCCCATGTGAAAAAATAGAGAATTGCACTGGCTACCTCCAAAGAATGCTGGGAAGAATTAAATACCTTGCATACCCTCAAGGAGATTATATTCGGGAGAGCCACCACCTAAATAAATAGGTACTTGCCATATACATCCAGAGGAGATGGACAGGAACCTCAGAGCACAAGGCACTAGAAGCTGCAGGGGGAGAGGGGAGGCCAGGGGAAAAGCACATGAGTGGAGTCTTGACAAATGCCAAAGATGGGAGGAATGCATGGTGGAATGGAGAAGAATTTATGAAGACTGCAAAATCAAGTAAATGAGCATCTAGCAGGCACTATGCTAAGTTCTGGGGATACAAAGAAAGGTCAAAAAAGTACCTGTTGTTCTCAAGGATCATATTCTGATAAGGGAGACAACATACAGACAATTGGGTACAAACAAGCTACGAATACAAGAGAAGCTGGGAGATAATCTCAGAGAGAAGACACTAGCATTAAAGAGGACCAGGAAAAGCTTCTTACAAAATGGTGTATTTTAGTTGGGGCTTGAAGGAAGTCAGGGAAGCTAGGCTTGGGGGTATAGTCAGCAAAAAATGTATGAAGCCAGGAGATGGATGATCATGTGTGAATGACAGCAAGGATACCAGTGTTACTGCCTCTTAGAATGACAAAACCAGGAATTGAACCCACATCTCCTGGCTCCCTGCATGTATCCTGCACCCCAACCACTGTTCTAAGAGTCTTTTGCTCTCCAAAGGAGATAGTCTTCCCCCATCTTCCCTGGAGCCAAAGAAGCTGGATCATGATTAATTCAGTGCTCAGTGCAGTTTGATTTCCCTCAGACCAGGGAAAGTGAAGAGGGAATCTAATTAAGAACAATAGAGACACCAGAGACAAGGAAATGAATAGGACCAGAGCAGCAGTCTGGTGGCTCTTAGGTACAAGGCAGAGTCTCCAGAGTGTTTCAAGAACGGTCAAAAAAGACAACCACAAATAGAAGTGAAATGAAAGCAAAGACTATGCTTTCCTTGTCCAAAACATTCCAAGGCCTTGGAAGCTGATAAGATAGATAGATAGATAGATAGATAGATAGATAGATAGATAGACAGACAGACAGACTGACAGACAAGGTCTGGGAAATGGGGAGCGGAAGAGAGATGCCCCATGTATATGACAAACTTCGCCTTTTGGAGAGGCTTAATTTTTAAAGAACTTAGAGGGTTCTGGAGAGAGAGAGAGGCCAAGAGCTCATTATAATAAACAATATCTGACCTAATAATGTTCAAAGGAATCTCCTGTCCACCCTACATGAAGAACGTATGACAAGCATTTCTATTTTGCAGATGAGGAAACTAAAGCTCAGAGAGACACTGAATTGTTTGTTGTCACGTAACAAACGTTAATGGTAGTTTTCTAACCCAGGCCTTCCTGACCCCAAGTCCAACAGCATTATCTCCCCACAACTGCTCCATAGGAACCTTCTGATCTAGTCAGATGAGGCTAAAAGGATCAGACTGCCCCTCAAATTTTAGTTTCTCTACATATTTCTCCCTCCTCTTCCTTCTTCCTATTGAAATTAATCCTTGACTTTAAACCCAACTCAATCCTAAGTGTATCTTATTTCTCCGTCTCTCTTCCTAAAATTGGAGGTCCCCCAGGGCAGGATTGTGGCTTCATCTTCTCTGTATCCAGCCCTCTCAGCACTTGGTACACTGTACTGGTGCCCAGGTATTTTCTGACAACAAATCAGTTTCCATATCACTCTTGGGAAAATCTTGGCAAAGATGGCTATCATGGTCCTTGGCTAGAAGGAAACCCTTTGAGCCCAGGCATTGACTCTGTCTGGGAGACACCCTAGAGAATACTTCAAATCTTCAGACTGAAGATATACGTTCTTGGTACTTCCTTGAATCTGAGAATGTTAAGACTCTGGAAAGGATGTTGTTCTCTCTGAGAGATGACCTAGTTGTTACTGATGCTCCACCTAAGGACTAGTGATTCTTTCCTAGATGTTCCAAGAGTAGCATGAACTTGGGATATGGACTACTGCAATGGCCTCATAACTGGAATCTTCTTGCAGACCCTTCACCCTACAATTAATTCTCCACAAAGCTGCCCAAAAGAGAATCCTCAAACAGAGCTAAATACATCAGAGATGCTCCAAAATCTTCAATGGCTCCCCATTATACCCACTTAAGAGAAATACAAATCCTTCCACAATTTAGTTCCCACCCACTTTCCCAGTCTTGTTTCATATTATTCCCTTTCACTCAGTCTCCATTCCAGGAAAATAGACTTACTAGCTATTCCCTCTATCCAAGCATTTCTCCCTCTGCTGCTGAACAGATGGTCCACTGAATCTGGAATGCTTCTTTCCCTCCACCCTAGCTTCCTCTAAAGCACATCCCAGATGCCCCTGTCCTATATGAGGCTTTTCTTGATTCCCAACCACTCCTAGCCCAAGGAATTAACACCCTCTCCTTCTTGAAATCACCTTGTATATAAACTTTGCATTAACTCCTAGCACCTAGGACAGGGCCTGCTACATAGTAGGTGCTTAGTAACTTCTTGTGGAATAGAAATGAAGTGTTTCTTGACCAATCATACCCAAGGACTCCTGTTCTCTCAGCTTCCCCTCTGAAAACTAGAGTGTCCATACAATAAGCATACAGGATGAAAATCTACATTGGGGACACTTGAGCCTAAATATGCTCATCACTGATCATCAAGACAGGAATTAGGGCCATAAGGTAACGATTGTGAAGGAGGAAGGTGGCTCTACCAGCCTTTAACTACTAGTAGCTCACATATCACAGTCAGGAAGAGGGAATACATGAACAGAAGGGACTTGGCTAAGGTTAGAGTTCATGGCAAAGAATGTACTCATATACCCAGACAGGGTTAAAAAGAGAACCTGAGACAAGTGAGAGCACGCTGAGAAAAAGAGGGGAGAGATGAAATTGTTCTCAGAGCTTCTGTGTGTGTGTGTGTGTGTGTGTGTGTGTGTGTGTGTGTGTGTGTGTGTGTAAGAGAGACAGACAAAGAGAGACAGAGAGAAATGGTGGTGTGGGATGAAGGGAGAAGACACAGAAGGAGAAGAGGGGGATGGACAGACAAAACAAAGTCAGAGAGCCAGGGAGAGACAGAGAGGACACATTCTCCCTTTAAAAAACAACAACAAACAAAAACCACATGATTATCTCAATAGATACTGAAAAAGCTTTTGACAAAATACAACACCCATTCTTACTGAAAACACTAGAAAGTTTAGGAATAGAAGGACTTTTCCTAAAAATAATGAATGGTATATATCTAAAACCATCAACAAACATCATCTGCAATGGGGATAAATTAGAAGCTTTCCCAATAAGATCAGGAGTGAAACAAGGATGACCATTATCACCTCTATTATTTAACATGGTACTGGAAACACTAGCAGTAGCAATTAGAGAAGAAAAAGAAATTGAAGGTATTAAAATAGGCAATAAGGAGACTAAGCTATCACTCTTTGCAGATGGTACGATGGTCTACTTAAAAAATCCTAGAGAATCAACTAAAAAATTTAGTGGAAATAATCAACAACTTTATAAAAGTTATAGGATACAAAATAGATGCACACAAATCATCAGCATTTCTATATATTTCCAACACATCGCAGCAGGAAGAGTTAGAAAGAGAAATTCCATTTAAAATCACCCTAGACAATATAAAATACTTAGGAATCTATCTGCCAAGACAAACACAGGAATTATACGAACACAACTACAAAACACTTTCCAAACAATTAAATCTAGATCTAAACAATTGGAAAAACATTGATTGCTCACAGGTAGGATGAGCTAACATAATAAAAATCACCATTCTACCCAAATTAATTAACCTATTTAGTGCTATACCTATCAAACTACCAAAAAACTTTTTTACCGAATTAGAAAAAAAACTATAACAAAGTTCATTTGGAAGAACAAAAGATCAAGAATATCAAGGGAAATAATGAAAAAAAAATATGAAGGAAGGTGGCCTAGCAGTACCAGATCTTAAACTACTATAAAGCAGTAGTCATCAAAATGATATGGTACTGGTTAAGAGACAGAAGGGAGGATCACTGGGATAGACTTGGGGTAAGTGACATCAGCAAGATAGTTTTCGATAAACCCAAAGAACCCAGCTTTTGGGACAAAAACCCACTATTTGACAAAAACTGCTGGGAAAATTGGAAAACAATATGGGAGAGATTAGGTTTAGATCAACATCTCACACCCTACACCAAGATAAATTCAGAATGGATAAATGACTTGAATATAAAGAAGGAAACTATAGGTAAATTGGGTGAGCACAGAATTGTATACTTGTCAGATCTATGGGAAGGGAAAGATTTTAAAACCAAGCAAGAATTAGAAAAATCCCAAAATGTAAAATAAATAATTTTGACTACATTAAACTAAAACGTTTTTGTACAGACAAAACCAATGCTACCAAAATACGAAGGGAAACAACAAATTGGGGAAAAATCTTTATAACAAAAAAAAACTCAGATAAAGGTCTAATTACTCAAATATACAAGGAGCTAAATCAATTGTACAAAAAAATCAAGCCATCTCCCAATCGATAAATGGGCAAGGGACATGAATAGGCAATTCTCAGATAAAGAAATCAAAACTATCAACAAGCACATGAGAAAATGTTCTAAATCTCTAATAATTAGAAGAAATGCAAATCAAAACAACTCTGAGGTATCACCTCACACCTAGAAGATTGGCTAAAATGACAACAAGGAAGAGTAATGAATGTTGGAGGGGATGTGGCAAAACTGGGACATTAATGCATTGCTGGTGGAGTTGTGAACTGATCCAACCATTCTGGATGGCAATTTGGATCTATGTTCAAAGGGCTTTAAAAGACTATCTGCCTTTTGATCCAGCCATAGCACTGCTTGGTTTATACCCCAAAGAGATAATAAGGAAAAAGATTTGTACAAAAAATATTTATAGTCGTGCTCTTTGTGGTGGCAAAAAATTGGGAAATGAGAGAATATCCTTCAATTGGGGAATGGCTGAACAAATTGTGGTATATGTTGGTGATGGAATACTATTGTGCTCAAAGGAATAATGAACTGGAGGAATTCCATGTGAACTGGAAAGACCTCCAGGAATTGATGCAGAGTGAAAGGAGCAGATCCAGGAGAACGTTGTATACAGAGACTGATACACTGTGGTACAATCGAACGTAATGGACTTCTCTACTAGCAGCAATGCAAGGATCCAGGACAACTATGAGGGACTTATGAGAAAGAAAACTAGCCACATTCAGAGGAAGAACTGTGGGAAGAGAAACACAGAAGAAAAACAATTGCTTGAACACATGAGCTGATGGAGATATTATTGGCTAATTAGTATAGACACTAAACGATAACTCTAGTCCAACTATTAATAATATGGAATTAGGTCTTGATCAATGATACATGTAAAACCCAGTGGAATTGTGGGTTGGCTAAGGGGAGTTAGGGGGGTTTGGGGGAGAGGGAACGAACATGAAATATGTAACTATGGGAAATATTCAAAATTAAAATTAAACAAAAAAAAAACCAATCCCCCCAACCTCTATTCATCAATGTAGCTGCATTTTTTCCTACTGCAGGATATGAAGATATTGTTGATACATGTCACGTCCTGTGGTAAAAACATACAAAAGTGTTCTCTGTTCAGTCAGCCCTCCTTCTATTCCAGTTTGGCCTTGAAAATATATGTTTCTTCTTTGCATAAAGAATGTTGAAATCTGCACAAAAGATCTTTCTAGAGCACTTAGGTATCTTCTTCATGGACCAGAATAATTTCTTGGGGAGTTGGAGAACACTTGTGTTTTGAGTCTGGGTAAAGTTCGGTTAAAGAACTGTCAATGCCTGCAAAAGATCTTCATACTGGATCAAGGTGTAAAAGTATCAAACCCTTTTGAGGGAGAAAAACAATGGAGTCTTCTGAGAAGTGCTGCCCCTTGACCTCTAATTCATCTCACTCTTTCAACAGAGACCAATTCAGCAGATAAGACTGTCATTGTCCAGAATAAGTATTTTGTGAGTCCATCAGCTTGCCAACATAGCCCAGCCCCTCTTCTTTTAGCAATGAGGAAACTGAGGCAGTGAGAAACTAGATGACTTGTCTATAAAGAAGAGAGACTTCCAACCCAGATTTTTGGCCTTTTCAATCTAGAAATCTTCCCACTATGCCATGCTATCTCCCTTGCCCAGGCTCTTGGTGTCCAATTCAGCCTAGATGACCATGCTCTTGTCTTGCCCATGGAGCTTAACTCCTGAGGGCCCAGTCTAGTGACTCAGAGCGAAACTCTTGGTCAGAACCACCAACCAAAAAGCTCTGGTACAATAAAATTATTAAAATGAAGCTATCTGGAGGGGAGGTGGGTAGTAGGGGAGAAAATCACTGCAAAGAGCTGTGGGGCAAGCACTGAATGGTACAGATTAAAAGGTGAAAGATGGAATTGAGAATTTAATGCAAAGTCCCTGTTCTTAGAGTAAGCTACCTTTCATAAGTCGGGTGCTAAATTGCTAAGCCACAACCCAGACTAGGTCAAGGAGAGTGGGAAAGCTATCTTGCTCAAACACATTTCCATGGTACATTGAGTGGTATCTTACTAATGTTTAACAACAGGCTCTCTGGGGGGAATGAATTTAAATGACACAAAGATTCAAAGGAACAAAGTACATTGCCCTAATCAAGGATTCAATTGTTTGAACGAAATGGGACTATAGAGAATGGCTGAACCAAACTGTAGTGGCTGGAAGTAATATGTAAGGCAAGGAATTCAGAGAACCATGGGAAGAGTGGAACCAGGAGAAAAATAGGCACAGAGACCACAACACTTTGGAACTATATAATTTTTTACCCTGGCCATGGAGATGAAATGAGGCAAAATGTACAATAGGTGCCAGAATGCTGCATACACTGTGCAAACACATGGTGACTATCTGTGTTGACTGTGTTATGAGGGAAGGCAGGGTGAGGTTATCATTAGAAATGAATGGTGTTACTACTGGGTCTGTATCCCAAAGAGATGATGAAAATGGGGCAGGGACAAAAAATCTTTATAGCAGCTCTTTTTGTGGTGGCAAAGAATTGGAAACTAAAGGGATGTCCATCAATTGAGGAATGGCTGAACAAACTGTACTTTATGATGGTGATGGAATACTCTTGTGCTATAAAGAATGATGAACAGGATGATTTTAGAAAGAACTAGAAAGACCTACATGAACTGATGCAGAGTGAAATAAGCAGAACCAGGAAATCATTGTACATAGGAACAACAATACTGTACGATGATCAACTGTGATAGACTTAGCTACTCTCAGCAATATAACGATCCAGGACAATTCTGAGGGACTCGTGACAAAGAATTCTGACCACCTCCAGAGAAAGAACAGTTGGGAGTAGGATGGATGCAGATCAAAGCCGACTATCTTTCACATCAGTGTATTCAGGGGGTTTGGTTTTGCATGAGTGTGCTCTTGCAACAGTAACCAATATAGAATTATGTTTTGCATGATAATAAAAATGAAATAAAAAAAGAAATGAATGGCGTTAAAACAAAAGACAATGACATTTTACGTTTTGAAGTATTAAAAAGAAGAAAAAGGTGTGCATCCCTTAGGAGAGTTACTATGACTTCCTGTTTCCTAGTGGAGGTCATAAGCAAGGCATCATAGTGGTATAGAGGGTAGAGTGCCTGATGTGAGTTTGAATGCTGGCCCCAGCTCTTACTCTAGAGGAGAGCCCTTAAGGTAAATCATTTCAACCACCTTCTTGACTTCAGTTTCCTCATGGGTAAAATGTGAATAATAGTACTCATGGCACCTAACATAAGATTGTTGAGAGAATCAAACAAGAGGCCTTTGGGTGCCCTAGGTTCTTTATAGAAGCCATTCGTTATTTTAGACAAGTCATTTCTGGAGAGAGGAAGCAGTTTCAATCCATACTTAAGAAATGGGAATTTCGGCTAAGTGAGCAGAAAGAGAACATGGCACACATTTGGGTGGGGTCCACCCCAGGCAAGACAGAGAGGAGACACTGGGAGCCTAGGAACAGGTTGGGGCCCCAAATGGAAGACGAGAGGACACCAAAGACAAGATCAGTTCCCTTTGCAGTTTCATTCAAGTCTCTTAACAAAAAAAAACTCCAACCTCAGTCCCCCAACTTCACTGGTACCCTACCTGGGCTAGGCTGCTGATGGCTTGCGAGATGGATCATGAACCTGGACAAACTCTCCACAGCATAGAGCAGGGGCTCTTCACAGGATGGAGGGAAAGTTTGCCAACCCACTTGCTCATGACCAGTTTTTACAGGCCTTGCTAACAACTTCCCTGCCAATTGAGGCATTAAGGTTCTGAATAGGAGTCAGTCAGTCAAGGCAGCAGACAGGCCTGGAGTTCGGAGGGTGCATATTGTGGACTAATTAGGAGTCTCCTGGGGTTTGCTTGTTGCTCCTGCCACACAAATGGAGGTAAAGAGGCAACAAGCTCCAGGCCTACAGTGCAAGTCACGCTCTGGGAAAGCAGAGTTGCCTTCCTCCCGCCAGCCTATCAGGCAGCCCCCCGCCTGCCTCCTACCTCCCCTCTCTCCCTGGTTCTGTGGCTCATTACATTCAGCCTGCCACCAGCTTTCATGCTGAAACCTGTGATTAGGGGCTGTGAAGACCCCTCCTGCAGGCAGCCTAGCAGATGGCCTCCGCCCAAGCTTGTCCTGGCCCTCCTCCTGGTGCTAGCTCATTCCCTCCAGCAGGCCAATCTAGGATTATTCTCTCCAGTTCCTCTTTACTAGGAGAGAACTTTGGAAAAGAAACACAAAGGCCTGCAAGCACAGTTTGGGTTTGTAGGCAGCCCTCATGCAGTTTTTACAACATGGTCTGCCTATGATACACACCCCACCTCTCCCACCCCCCTCATTGAAATGACTGACATCTCTGGCTGAATTAACTGGTTGTTTTGGCATCTTAGAGACACAGACTGGCGGCTTGGCAGTGGGGAGATAAAAACAACCATTAGGCCCGGCCTACTGGCTGGCTTTCTCCTGTCCCAACTCGTTGTTTTGGCAGGCTAGAGACATAGGGCCAGTTGGCTCAAGAAGCTCTGTCCACACTCCCCTCCACATCTCTGAAGTGTAGTGTAAGAGGACTCCCTCCTGCTGTGTCATTAGGATGCCGTTTGCTAAGAAGTTGGGTCCGGAAAGTTTCCCAAGGCAGCATCAGCTCAGCTCTAAGAAAAGTCAGGAGACTGGGGGCAACTGGGCGGCTCAATGGATTGAGGGCCAGGCCTAGAGAGGGGAAGTCCTGGGTTCCAATCTGGCCTCAGCTACTTCCTAGCTGTGTGAGCCTGGGCAAGTCACTTAACCCCCATTGCCTAGCCCTTACTGCTCTTCTGCCTTGGAACTGATACACAGTATTGATT
Organism: Gracilinanus agilis; assembly: GCF_016433145.1. NCBI lineage: Eukaryota > Metazoa > Chordata > Mammalia > Didelphimorphia > Didelphidae > Gracilinanus > Gracilinanus agilis. Next base: position 32,595,497 of record NC_058136.1, on the reverse strand, counting down.
CTAAGAGGGAAGCGAAGGGTTTAAAAAAAGAAAAAGAAAAGTCAAGGAACCCCTGGAATTATTTTTGGGCCCACTAGGTTCTATCTGTGCCAACAACCTTCCAACTCCTCTGTGCAGATAGGCAGAAGTAACAGAGGTGGAACTAGGGTGAGGTAACACAAGTCTTGTCCCAGTTGTCACCATATGGAAGGAGACACATCCTTTCTGACTATGCTTCCTCCCCGTATAATCCTAGAGACCTGCTATCTCTATGCTTGCTAGTGCTCGTGCCCATGGGGATTGAGGGAGAGTGAAGTTGCAGTTTGTCAGAGGCCAGAAGAAGAAGAGAGGCCATCACCTCTCCTCTGTCCCCCTGTACAACTGCCCCTGAGGTCAGAATGAGCTGGCTGCCCCACAGGCCCTACCGGCACAACTGATTTTGCCTTCAGAGCCATGATCCCTTTTCACAGCCTTGTCCAAGTTTCTCCAAGGCTGAAAGTCTAAGTCTTCACATGGGAGGGATTATACACAAAAGGTTAAGTGCTTCAGTGGTGCCTTTCAGCCCAAGTCCCCCGAAGGCTTTGACAAACCAAGTCTTGTTCTCTAACATTACTAGGGAAATGGCGGGTGGGGATTTATGAGAGCAGATTGCACTATCAAAAGGAGAGAGGAAGGGTAAGCTAGAACCAGCTATGGATTCTAGTTCCATTTTCCTGTAATTTCTATCTATAGCCATACAACTCTAAATGCACCATATCTGATTAGTACGTGAATAGGGAAACCTCCTAGGAATCCCAGGTACTAAAGCAATTAAATTTGGGCAGTTAGATGGCTCAGTGGATAGAGCACTGGGATTGGAATCAGAAAGCCCTGAGTTCCAATCCAGCCTCAGACACGTACTAGCTGTGTGACCCTGGGCAAGTCATTTAACCTTGGTTTGCCCTAATCCACTAGAGAAAGGAATGACAAGCCTCTCCAGTATCCTTGCCAAGAAAATTCCATGGATAGTATGGTCGAAGGGATCACCAAAGGTCAGAGACATACCTGAACACAATAATGACTTCCTGTATGCCTTCCCCCTCTCCCTAGGTCTCCTTTCTGTGATCCCCCATTAGTATATAAGCTTATTGAGGGCAAAGGCTGTCTTTTTCACTTGTATCCCCAGTGCCTGGAAAAGTAAGCACTTAATGCTCTATCCATCCATCCATCCATCCATCCATCTATCTTCTATCAACTTATCTTCTTTGTCCTAATGAACAAGAAGTACAGTTGCATACTGGTAGAGCTGATTTCCAAATCAGAAAGACCTGAGTTCAAGTCCTATCTCTGACTAGCTGGTGCCTGTGATCAAGTTACCTAGCCTCTCAGAGCCTCAGGCAACTCCCTAAGATCAAAAGGTATCTATCAGCTTTGTTTGGTAGAGGGAGTTTTATCATCTGGGGAGTTCCCAATATAGATGAAATCTCATGGGTCCAGTCCCACTCACTATCTCTAACGACCCCATCTCAATCTCTAAACATGCAGGGATCTTTTGTAATAAGTAGGCTTGTTTTTCTAGCATCTTACATTTTAGGGAAAACTTCCCTGTGAGATAGGGACAACAAGAAACATTCTATTCGATGTACAGTTGAAGAAACTGAGGGAAAGGAATAAGCATTTTTATGGCATATAATATTTGCCAGGCGTTATGCTAAGTGCTTTTACAAATATTCTTTCATTTGATCCTCACGACAACCCTGGGAGGTGGACACCATTATTATCACCCATTTTACAGATGAGGAAACTGAAGCAAACAGAGATTAAGCGATACTCTGAGGCAGGATTCTGAAGGAGAGTCAGCTGGCTTCTAGATCTAGATGAGCTTAGAATGATTGTGAACATCCCTTGTTTAAGGGAATGGACACAGAGCTACTTGAAGTTATGTTACTGGTCCTGACTTGTATGGCCAAGGTAACTATTGCACAAGACTGAATTCATCTTTCTTACAGTTCATCTGTGGACTGTCAGGAAAGGGACATGACAAGTATTCATCACCATCACCTTCATCTCCATAGCTAGCATTTCTATAGCAATTTAAGGTTTGCACAGCATCTTACAAATATTATTTCACTTGATTCTCATGACAGTCTTGTAAGGGAGAGGCTATTATTATCTACATTTATCAGGAAACTGAGGCAGGCTGAGGTTAAGTGACTTGTTCAGGGTCACCCAAGTAGTAAAAGTGCCTAAATATGGTTCTGAACTCAGGTCGTCTTGACTACAGGTCCACTGCTCTAGACCCTGATAAGGTAACACATTTATGATTTTTAAAAAGTTTATAATCTTTGGGTTTTGTATCACCAGCAAATCCTAACACTTTATCCCCTACCTATTCCAGAGAATCAATCCTTATACCAAAAAAGGGAGGTGAGGTGTTTCAGCAAAGCTAACACATTACACAGATCCAATATCCTATTCAGTGGCCCACATCCACAGTCCTCTGCTTCTGCAAAGAAGGAGGGAGGTGCATTCTCATATCTATTCCTTGGGACCTCGCTTAATCATAGCTTCATAGCATTCAGTTTCAGTTGCAAATTTGTTTCTGTAATGCTTTTAAATTTATATGACGTTTTTCTATTGCAACAATCCTGGCTTTTCATCCACTAATCATGGATGTCCCCCAGAGCTCTAGTCTACACCCTTCTCTCCTTTGCTACAACTTCCCTGGGAGATCTCCCTCCATTCAGACTCTTTTCAGCTCTATATAGTCATTCCTAATCTCTCAATTGGACCCTGGTCCCACAACACCCACCATCTTTTAGACATATTGAAGTAGAAATCTTGTAGGTATCTAAGACTCAGTGTATCCCCTCCTCATCCCCCAAATCCTTTCCCCTTCTCATCTTTCCTGTTACTGTTGAAGGCAGCATCATCCACCATGTCACCCTCCTACCCACTGAGCATATTCAATCTCTTGTCAAATCTTATGATCACTACCTTCACAACATCTCAGGTATATGTCCTCTTCTCGGTGCAGGCTCTCATCATGGCTAGACTATTGAATTAGCCTTAATAATTAGCCTCCCTGTTTCATATCTATGCCAATTCACCCTCCATACAAGTGTCAAAATAATCTTCCTTGGGTGAAGATCTGACCATGTCGTCTGCTTGCTCAATAAACTCCAGTGCCTCCCTATTGCCTCCAGGATCAAATATCAACTATTCTCTTTGTCTTTTGAAACTCTTCATAATCTGGTCCCTTCCTACCTTTCCAGACTTCTTACCTGTCACTGCCCTCCCTCCACATACACTGCAAACTGGTCACACTAGCCAGACTAGTCCAATGATACTCAGTCTCCTGATCCCATAACTTTTCACTGGCTGTCCCACGCTCAAAATTCTCTCTCTCTCTCTCTCTCCTTACCTCCGTTCCTATGATGAGTGTATATTGTGGCATATTACCAAAGGCATAAACGCTATCACTCATGGGCATGAAGGAAGTAGGCCAGTCATATAGCAAGAATGAGAGATAACAGATGGGCAGTGTGAACAATGAGCCATCATCCTGGATTCCTTACTCTCTTTCACACCCCTCCCACTTTGTATCCAATTAGCCTCCAATACTTAATTGATTCTACCTCCAGAACATCCACCACCCCCATCCCATTCACATAGCCATTACCTAGTGATATTTGACTCTAATATCCCGTAATTGGTCTCTGTGCCTCAAGTCTCTCTCCACTCTGATACATTCACCACTCAGCTGCCAAGGTGATTTTCTTCAAAGAATAAGTCTAACCATATGGCTTCCCCACTCAATGAACTCCAGTGATTCTAATGCCTGGAGGACCAAGTACAAATTTCTCACTTGGGCATCTCAAGCCCTTCACCAGCTGGCTCTGATCTACCTTTTTTTTTCCTTTTTTTAATATTTATTTTTTTTAGAAATATTTTCCATGGTTACATGATTCTTGTTTTTACTTTCCCCTTCACCCCCTCTTCACCTCCCCCCTCCATATCCAACATAAATTTCCACTGGTTTTAACATGTGTGATCAATCAAGATTTATTTACATATTATTGATAGTTGCATTGGTGTGGTAGTTTAGTGTCTACATCCCCAACCATGCCCACATCAATTCATGTGTTCAAGTGGTTGTTTTTATTCTGTGTTTCTGCTCCTGCAGTTGTTCCTCTGAATGTGGGTAGCATTCTTTTCCATAAATCCCTCAGAATTGTCCTGGATCATTGCATTGCTGCCAATACAGACATCCATTACATTCGATTTTACCACAGTGTATCAGTCTCTATGTACAATGTTCTCCTGGATCTGCTCCTTTCACTCTGCATCAGTTCCCGGAGGTCTCTCCAGTTCGCCTGGAACTCCTCCAGTTTATTATTCCTTTTAGCACAATAGTATTCCATCACCCGCATATACCACAGTTTGTTCAGCCATTCCCCAATTGAAGGACATACCCTCCTTTTCCAATTTGTTGCCACCACAAAAAGCGCAGCTATAAATATTTTCGTACAAGTCTGTTTATCTATGATCTCTTTGGGGTACACACCCAGCAATGGTATGGCTGGATCAAAGGGCAGGCATTCTTTTATAGCCCTTTGAGCATGATTCCAAATTGCCAGCCAGAATGGCTGGATCAGTTCACAACTCCACCAGCAATGCATTAACATCCCAATTTGGCCACATCCCCTCCAACATTCATTACTCTCCCCTTCTATCATTTTAGCCAATCTGCTAGGTATGAGGTGATACCTCAGAGTTGTTTTGATTTGCATTTCTCTAATTATTAGATATTTAGAACACTTTCTCATGTGCTTATTGATAGTTTTGATTTCTTTATCTGAAAATTGCCTAGTCATGTCCCTTGCCCATTTATCAATTGGGGAATGGCTTGATTTTTCATACAGTTGATTTAGTTCCTTGTATATTTGAGTAATTAGACCTCTGTCAGAGTTTTTTGTTATAAAGGTTTTTTTCCCAGTTTGTTGTTTCCCTTCTGATTTTGGTTGCATTGTTTTTGTTTGCACAAAAAAAACTTTTTAATTTAATATAATCAAAATTATTTATTTTACATTTTGTAATTTTTTCTGACTCTTGCTTAGTTTTAAAATCTTCCCTTTCCCATAGATCTGAGAGGTATACCATTCTATGTTCACCTAATTTTCTTATAGTTTCCTTCTTTATCTTCAAGTCATTCATCCATTCTGAATTTATCGTGGTGTAGGGTGTGATATGTTGATCTAAACCTAATCTCTCCCATATTGTTTTCCAATTTTCCCAGCAGTTTCTGTCAAATAGTGGATTTTTGTCCCAAAAGTTGGGCTCCTTGGGTTTATCATACACTGTCTTGCTTATGTCACTTACCCCAAGTCTATTCCACTGATCTTCCCTTCTATCTCTTAGCCAGTACCATATTGTTTTGATGACCACTGCTTTATAGGATAGTTTAATATCTGGTACTACTAGGGCACCTTCCTTCACGTTTTTTTTCATTATTTCCCTTGATATTCTTGATCTTTTGTTCTTCCAAATGACCTTTGTTATAGTTTTTTCTAATTCAGTAAAGAAGTTTTTTGGTAGTTTGATAGGTATGGCACTAAATAGGTAAATTAATTTGGGTAGAATGGTCATTTTTATTATGTTAGCTCTTCCTACCCATGAGCAATCAATATTTTGCCAATTGTTTAGATCTAGATTTAATTGTTTGGAAAGTGTGCTGTAGTTGTGTTCGTATAATTCCTGTGTTTGTTTTATTAGATAGATTCCTAAGTATTTTATATTGTCTAGGGTGATTTTAAATGGTATTTCTCTTTCTATCTCTTGCTGCTGTGATGTGTTGGAAATATATAGAAATGCTGATGATTTATGTGCATTTATTTTGTATCCTGCAACTTTGCTAAAGTTGTTGATTATTTCCACTAAATTTCTTAGTTGATTCTCTAGGATTTTTTAAGTAGACCATCATATCATCTGCAAAGAGTGATAGCTTAGTCTCCTCATTGCCTATTTTAATACCTTCAATTTCTTTTTCTTCTCTAACTGCTACTGCTAGTGTTTCTAGTTCAATGTTAAATAATAGAGGCAATAGTGGGCATCCTTGTTTCACACCTGATCTTATTGGAAAGGCTTCTAATTTATCCCCATTGCATATGATGCTTGTTGATGGTTTTAGATATATACTGTTTATTATTTTTAGGAAAAGTCCTTCTATTCCTATACATTCTAGTATTTTTGGTAGGAATGGATGTTGTATTTTGTCAAAGGCTTTTTCAGCATCTATTGAGATAATCATGTGGTTTTTGTTGGTTTGCTTGTTGATATGGTCAAATATGTGAATGGTTTTCCTGATGTTGAACCTTCCTTGAATGCCTGGTATAAATCCTACCTGATAGTAATGAATAACCCTCGTGATCACTTGCTCGAGTCTTTTTGCTATTATTCTGTTTAAGATTTTTGCATCTATGTTCATTAAGGAGATTGGTCTGTAGTTTTCTTTCTCTGTTTTTGATCTACCTGGCTTTGGGATCAGTACCATATTTGTATCATAAAACTCCTTCTTTACTTATTATGTCAAATAGTTTGTATAGTATTGGAATTAGTTGTTCTTTGAGCCATACGTTGCCAACGCATGCTTTAGAGACTGGTTTTCCTTTTCAATCTGGGCTATCTGGATCTTCAAGACTTCCAGCTGGTCATTTCTGGTCTTCAGTTTGCTTATCAATTCATTTGATTTCTTAGCCTCACTTTCCAATTGCAAAATTCTGCCTTTTAAACTGTTATTTTCTTGACAGATCTCTTCCATCTTCCTCATAATCTCAGATTTGAACTCTTCAGGATCTTGTGACCCATTTTCATTTTTTTGGGAAGGTTTGGATGTCTTTAATTGTTTGTCCTCCTCTGTTTTCTTGTTTTTTTCTGTGCAGAAGTTATCAAGTGTTTAAGGTTTTTTCTTGGTCTCCTTGTTTATTTCTTGATTGGCCTTGATTGGCATCATTATGTTTTATCTGCCAGAAGGCTGAGAAAGGCAATCTGATTCTCTTTGTATGGAATTAGGAAGCAGTTTTTTGCCTGAGGCTACTTTGTGAGTCTCTTGGCTTCTCTGGGGACCCTCCTGGGGTCTCTGGTCTAGCTGTTTTCAGGGTTGAGCTCCCATGTTCCTAGCCAGCTGCCCAGACCTTGAGACTTGACCCACGCTTGCTCCTCCACCTGAGATTTTTCCCTGAGTCTGAGTACACTGGGCGCTGCTGCTGCCTCTCTCAGCCCCACTCCTGTGTCCAGGGTCTGAGTTTTCCATCCACCTGGGATCTCAGGTCTTGCTGTTCTCATGGGCAAGCTCCTGGTAGTGCCAGCTAGCTGCCAACGGGCTAGATTTTGTGTCCCCCCTCGCTCTAACTCTGGAGCACAGCCTCTGACTCTGGTACTGTGGGTGGGGTGGGGGAGGGTTGATCCGCTCGCATTTTGATGGGACCTATTCCCCCCCCCCCCCCTTATAGTGTGGAAGTGCCCAAATCCCATGTACCTTCGATACTGTGCCCTATTGTGGGGTCCCTTCTTTCATCTGGATTTTGTTTTCTTGTCCTCTGGATGTACTCTGTATCTGTAGGTAAGGAGAGAAAGTTGCCCTGCCTCTACTCTGACACCATCTTAACCTGGAAGTCCCCCTGATCTACCTTTCCAGCCTTTCTAACCCTAAAATATTCCTCTTTATTTACTATTTGGTCTAGCAATCTTCTACCTCCATGCCTTTTTATATGCCTTAAATGCACTTCTTCCTCACCTTCACTTCTTAGAACATCTAGCGAGGAGTAATTTCCTCACTTCGGAGTTCCCTATATTAGTGAAATCATAGGATCAGCCCTTATCCATACACTAGCAGATGTATCTGTTGTTTCCCCAGGAAAAAAATGCAAGTTTCTCGAGGGCAGGAACTTATTCACTTTCATCTTTGTCTCTTCAGTGTATAGCACAGTGGCTGGCACATAGTAGGTACTTTTATCAAGCTTGGCAATTGCTTGAGAGTAAATATATAATTAATCAATTAATTAGAATTTCTGTCAGATAGTCAGGAGACATTTTTTCATGGTTAAAGTTGTTTCAACATATTCAGTCCCCCCAAAATAATTAGAAAAACTTTCCCCACAAACAACCTATGAAGTAAGACCTTGGGGGCTATCCCATTGATGAATCTTGTTTCTGGCTAAAGTGCACACTATCAGGGTTTCACTTGTCCACCAATTGCTTTTAATCTTTCATTCCCAAAAATAAGCTCAAAACATTTGGTTCAGGCATTCTCAGGGCTGCACCTCTACTAAATCCCACATAGAGCAAGAGAAGGATGAAGTCCCAGCAGACAGTGAAGTGGCCACCCAGAAGAGGTAGAATCACTAAAACGTAAAAAAGAACAAAGAAACCAAAAACAAGAGCAACGAGTGGAGCAACTTTGGATGATTGCTAGACAAAGACAAGAATCATTCAGAATGAGATGATGTGAATGAAGTTCAATCTCTACTGATGGAGAGATTGCCCACATCAGTGAGATAGCCAAGCCTTCAAATCAGGGAGGAAAACATTATCTTTCAATCAGAGCCATACCAAGATGGAATGGGCTGTCTCAGGATGAGTGGTGTACTGGGTAAATGCTTAACAACTGACTCTCTGAAAATGCCCAGCACACTTCTAGTTTTATCTGCACTATTAACATTTTATCCATCACTGTCTCAAGACTAGACTATTAGCAAAACAACATGTTGAGCCCTGGTTTGTAACATTTGATGATTTCTGAGGTATAAATACTCACATTGAAAATAATCATTTCCCTGGATTATAAAAGTTGACCTGGATCTATCTAGTACACCTCTGATGTTAAACCTATCAATGGATGTTGTCTAGTGAAGGCTGATTTGTTCTGGTCAAGCAAAGCTTGGACTAGGTGACCTCTGAGATCCCTGCTGGTACTGAGATTCTGGACTTCTGTGAACAGCTCTGGATGGAACCAAATGTTAATATAAGTATGGATGGACTCTTGAACCCACTGGGTGCCAGAGGAGGCAGAAAAGCAAAAGAAAAAACAAAGATCAGGGATCATAGGTGAGTCTAAGCTGAGTGGGAACTTCAAGATATTCTAATCCACCTCCTTCATTGGTTTTGAATCCTGGTCTCCTGATTCAAGAGCCAGTGCTCTGTCCATGGTACCTAGAGCATGGTAGGAGGAGAAGGAAAGCAGAGAAAGCAGCCAGAAGTCAAGTCAAATCAACAATAATTGATTAACCACTTACTACCTACAAGGCACAGTGCTAAGGATGCAAAGAAAGTGAAAAACATTGCCCTTGCCCTCATGGAGTTTACATTCTAATTTTAAATGAGACTTGAAGGATAGCGAGAATCCAGAAGCAGAGATGAGGCATTCCATGCAAGGGGAACAACCACTACAAATGCCCAGAGGATAAGTCATTTAGGTATAAAGCCAATTAGTGGTGGTAGTCCTCCTAATGATAAAAGAGTTAGTATGATGATTATTACTATAGGGGTAGATTTATTTCATAAATTTGATAGTGAGTTGGTTTTGGTTGTGGAGGAATAATTTAGTGTTAAGTGTCTTGTACAGGGAAACAGCAAGGAGGGCAGTGGCACTGGATCAGAGAGCATATTGGTATGTGTGTGTTGGGGGAAAGTTGTATAAAGGTAGGAAGAGAACAAAGTACAAAGGGCTTTAAATTTTGGACATATTTTACATTTGAGCCTGGGGTAATAGGGAGCACCTGGAGTTTACTGAGTGCAGGGGGTGATGGAGAGTGACATGAGCAGACCTGCACTTTAGGAAGATCACTTTGGCAGCTGAGTGGAGGATTGATTAAAGTAGGGGGAGGCTTGTGGTAGGCAGACCAACCACCAAGTTACTACAATAGATCAGGAGTGAGATGATGAGGTCCTGCACCAGGGTAATGGCAATGTCAAAGGAGAGAAGGAGATATGTGTGAGTGATGAATTGATAGGACTTGACAATTGACTGGATATGGTAGGTGATAGATATGGAGAGTGAGGACTCAATAATGACACTTAGGTTTTGGACCTGGATGCCTGGGAGGATAGAGGCTCCCTTGAGAATTATAGGAAACTTCAGAAGAGGAGAAGATTTTGGAGGAAGATAAGGAATTCCATTTGGGGCTCATTGAAACAAACAAAGCCAAGTCTACAATAGGGAGGGATCAAGAGAAGAACTCCCCAATAGTAAGCAGCCTCTAGTCCCTCAAAGCCCACCCCGCTCAATTTCACCAGCTCCCTACCTTCAGGCTAGGATCTGTGCTCATCTTGCAAAAGTGGACATCTGAGACTTTTCCATACACTGAAGGGGGGCCCCGATGTCTTCCTAGTAGCACTAAAAGTTTTCAGGTATGTGCCTCCCACCCCTGACTGTGTCCTCTTCCCAGAACCCACTGGTTTTTCAGGAGGCAATGACTTACATTCTAATTATGTTAGAAGAAGCTATCAGTCAGCTTTCGAATCCATGGCTGTAGATGTCAACATCTCAGGAAAATACCCCATCTACAGGACACTTAGGAAAAGACAGAGAGGAGCCCAAGCACAAATCTCCCACACATTGGCTAAAGATGTGAAAGAACACCCCTCTCCTCACCTTTTTTCACCTGGCTTGTGGTCAGGGTCTATGAATCTACTCTTCATGCAATGAATGAGCTCAAAAGTCTCCTTTGTCACACATTACCCCACCCACTCCATCAAGGCCAAATGGCCCTCACTGATGTTCCCTGGACATGGCATTCCATTTCCTACCTCTAGGACTTTGCACAGGTTAGTTGTCCTACATGTCTGGCATACAGTTTTTCCTCACTTCCACCTTTTTAGAATCCTTAGCTTCCTTCAAGGCTCAGGTCAAATGCCTCTGTCTACATAAGATATGTCTTCTAACCCTAATTTCCCCCAACTACTAGTTTCCCACTCCAAAAATCCTTTGTATTCATACACACTGATTCTTCACCCCTATTCCCAATAGACCATGGGCTTCTTGAGAGAAGAGACTATTCTGCTTTTATATTTCCGAGTCTGGGCACATAGCAAACACTTCATAAATCCTTGATGAATGAATGGCCTTTACAATCTGTACCTAATCATGGTCACACCATTCTTAAAATGAGCCCTCGGAGACGCCTCAAAGGGGGAAGAGAAGGAGAAGGAAACAAACATTTGTTAAGTACCTACTGTGTGCTGGCATTGTGTGAAGAGCTTTGAAAATAATATCTCACTGGATCTTCACAATATCCCTGGGAGGTAGGTGCTATTATTATCACCATTTTATAAATGAGGAAAATGAGGCTGATAGAGATTAGATGACTTGTCCGGGGTCATAAAACTAGAAAGAATCTGAGACTGGATTTGAACTCAGGCCTTTCGAACTCCAATTCCAGCATTCTATCCACTATGCCATCTTATAACATGTCTTCACCCTTGCTCTTGTGCCCTGGAGAAAAGAGTTTGCTTCTTCATTCCTGGACGCTCAGAGCAGGAAAATTTCTAGTAGCAGTATCTCCTGGTACTTTGAGGGCAGCCCAGGGAGACCCAGAAATACTGAAGTCACCTGAAAAGGAAAACAAAGGGACCCAAACCCCCCAAAAGGTTTTCTTGTCTCAGAATGGCACTACTAATAGTTGCCTGTGCCACTTTCACAAAGATGCTGAGAATACAGAGAAGCATACTGTACTGTGCTGTGCTGAAAAGTATATAGGCCCAGGAATCAGGAGAATTGGGTTCAGCCCTGGCCAATCTGGTCTCTATATATCGCTTTATATCCTGCCTGTAAGCAATGAGCACATCCCACCAGAGATGATGCTATGAGGGTCAACAAAGGCCCTACTTCCTCTGGGAGCAGCTGGTCCCTGACTTAGTTTTACCCCTGGCTTGTACAATGCCTGGGTTCTGACAGCTCCACCCCACATTCCACTAGCCATTCCCCTTCTATCCCCTCCTACGGTGAGTCGCCTTTCTGACATCATCACTACTTTATGAGACATTTAATCAAAAGAGCAAAAGAGTTTTATACAAGGTAAAAGCCAGGCACCTCCTCAAAGTCACCAGCCTCTGCTTTGGGTAGCCCCAGAGCCTCAGTTCTCAGGTACTCAAGGCTGGGAGTTCAACAAAATGGTTTTCACTCACAAAACGAACGGGCAGTCATGCAGGCTGACAAATGCAGGAACCACAGGGCACCGAGAGAGCTCTTGTCAATTCTGACTGCCCAGCTCCAAGTCATCCTTCTCCCTCACTTGAGATTGGGTGCATACATTGATCTATGCCCCATTCCCATTGGTGGGTCAAAGTCTGTTGGGGTTCTCTGAAGTGAGGCGGCATTGTTTGGCTATTAAGAATTTTTTTTCTCCCAAATCCCCTGCTCCTAAGCTGTTACCATCCCAGGGGCACTCTTAAGCCTGGGCAATTAATGAGGAAAATGAGTCACTTGGAATAGATGGTCTTAAAGGTCTCCTTCAGCTCTAAGACATGATTCCCCTTCAGTAGATCTATAACCATAGACTATATAGCCACAATTTGCCGACTAGCTGGAATTAATATATTAATTCGCCCATATTCAAAGGCTGACACATAGGACTTTAGGTATGAATTTAAGTCAGCAAATCCTATTGAGGAGACCAGTCTTCCTTCTTTTGTTAAGCATGACAACACAGTGGGCCTCTTTAATAGAATTACTCTGCTTGGTGAAATGATCTGAGAATCCAATGTGGAAAAAGTCCAGTTGTTCTCCCCCTAACCCCCAGCTACATGGTGGAGTTCCACTGACATCCTTTCCTGAGGCCTCATTAAGGGGTTCCAAGGGAGGACCACTGCAGGTAGGTCCTACCAACCTAGAAAGACTTCTGGCCCCAGCCCAGCAAGGACCAGCCTGGTAAAGGGCAGTGAGGCTCAGGGATAGGTTGGCCACAGGGTGATGAATTTCCCAAACAGAGCAACTCATAAAAGAAGTCTAATGGGGGCAGCTGGGTAGCTCAGTGGATTGAGAGCCAGGCCTAGAGATGGGAGGACCTAGGTTCAAATCCGGCCTCAGACACTTCCCAGCTGTGTGACCCTGGGCAAGTCACTTGACCCCCATTGCCTACCCTTACCACTCTTCCACCTATAAGTCAATACACAGAAGTTAGGGGTTTAAAATAAAAAAAAAGAAGTCTAGTAAAATAGATCCTTCCTCAGTGGAAGATGGGCCCCAATTGGTCAAGGGCATGAATGTTTGGAATAATGAACTAATACATTTTATGATCTGATTCAACCTCTCACACCACCAAACAGGAGCCATACTTCCTCCTCAGTTTGCCATAGATTATGAAGACATGTCAACTAGAGTTCTCTCTTCCCTCTCTCCCTCTCACAGAGGCTCTGGGATTGGTCCATTTCTGTTTGACAGGCAGCCACTAATGATCCCTTGCCACTTCTTCGTTTGTTTGGCTCTGGCTTTGTTCAGCTTTTCCATCCCAGGGGCTTGACTGCTCCAACAGTGTTCAGGTCTGACTGCTTTGGCTTTGAAGTTGGGACTTCAGAAGTGGCTGCTTCCTCAGTGCCTGAAGCCCATCACTGGGGCCCCCTGTGGAACCGTTTGTATTTCTTCAAGCCCATCTGGATGTTTGTGGCCCCAGGGCTGGCTAAGCAGCTCTCCGCTGGGATGGAAAGGACTGTCCTGTTTAGTGATAAGGGGCTCTCTTTGCCTGAAAATGTTTGTTTTGTTCCCATTGGAGGAAAGAAACAAAAGAAATTCAACTTGGCAATGGCACTCATCCCCCTGCAAGAAATGCAAAGATGAGCCTGGCTCCCTCCTCCTAGCTTACTATCTCTGAGTCTCTGTTTTCTTTTCTGTAGCATTGGGAATAATAGCTGTAATATCTACCTCCTCAGAGGTGACAATCAAATAGCATCATATACAGAAAGCAAACCTTTAGAACAGTCTATGTTAGTCCTTCTCCTTTAGCATGGTGACTATTGGCCACAGTTGAATCCTGGCTGAGCCATGTTCAAGGTCCTACCTAAGGTAGGGAGTCATTATGCAAGAGAGCCAAGCCTTCCTGAATCCAGGGCTCAGGGATTCAGCTACTGCAGCATCACTAGATGAAAATTGTTTTTCTAAATCAGTTCGTCTTACTCCCTCGTTTTCCAGTGAAGGAAACTGTGGCTCAGAGGAGGAACAGATTCCCCCAATTGCTAAGTCAAGCTGCAAATGCAGGTCTTTTTAAAAAAAAACCCTTCCAACTTAGAATCAAAATTGTGTATTGGCTCCAAGGCAGAAGAACAGTAAGGGCTAGGCAACGAGGGTTAAATGACTTGCCCAGGGTCACAAAGCTAGCAAGTATTTAAGGCCATATTTGAACCTAGAATATGTCTCTAGGCCTATTTCAAATCCAAGTCTTCTTACTTCAAACCCAGCACTTTCCCCACAAGGTCACATTTTTGTGATAAGACCAGGCTTCCCCCATTTCCCACAATAGAGATTATTTTGCCCTAAAAGGCAACCAAGTTGTTCCTAGTACTTTACTGATCCCTGGTTCTCTTGATGCAGCTTCCTGGTCACCTAAAGGAACAGAAAGTCCCACCAATATACAGTTAGGGTCCTTTTGACTTTGTATTTCTGAAGATGAAGCTTTCTACTCAAGAAAGTCATAAAAACCAGCCGCTGGGGTGAAGAGTTTTGGATTTGCACCAACAGAGGAAGGAAGTTCTGGATTCCTGAAATAGTAAAGCATGTGTATATCCAGCTTTATTGTCAGAAAGTGCTTTACATACCTTACCTTACTGAGTCACATAATAGCCTGAAAGGTAGGAAGTATAAGGATTATAATCCCTATTTTACAAATAAACTGAAACCTATAGATAAATGGCCTTCCCAAGACCACACATTGTGGTGGAAGTAGTTTAGGCCAGGAACCATGTCAACTTCCCTCAATCTACATGTCACCCAACCCTGGGAATATGCTTGGTACTTGACCCTATGATATTTCTTTGCCCTGATGATATCATCTGGGCCAGGTTGAATTCAAGCCAAGTTTCTTCTGTATGTGATCCTTATTTGGCAATCCATATGTAGCCACAAATCTTCCCAAAGGGTTAAGTTACTCCACTCTTGGAAAAATCTTCTACTTGGTAGCAAAAAAATTGGAAAACGGTGGGGGGTGTCCCTTAATTGGAGAAAGGCTGAACAAATTATGGTATATGATGGTTATGGAATACTATTGTGCTATAAGGAATGATGAATTGATAGATTTCTATAAGAACTGGAAAGACTTCCATGAACTGATGTGCAATGAAATAAGCAGAACCAGGAATACATTATACACAGATACTGTAGCATTGTGGGATGATCAAATGTGATTGACTTTGCTCCTAAAATCGATGCAATGACCCAGGATAATTCTGAGGGACTTATGAGAAAGGATGCTATCCACCTCTAGAGAAAGAACTGTGGGAGTAGAGATCCGGAAGAAAACATGTGATTTATCACTTATTTATATAGGTACATGATTTGGGGTTTGGGTTTTAAAGGATTGCTTTTAGAAAAATGAATTATATGGAAATGGGTTCGAGTGATTTCATATATATATATGTATATGTATATATATAACCCAGTGGAATTGCTTGTCAATTCCAGGAGAAGGGAGAGAGGAGGGGAGGGAGAAAACATGAATCATATAACCATGGAAAAATTTTAAAAATTAAAATTAAAAACATTTTTTTAAGTTTATGCAAGCAAACCAATCATGAGTTTCACTCCCAGCTCAACTCCTTCTCTGGACTGTTCCATCTCCTCACAAGTATCCTTAATCTCAAAAAGTTTACCTCTAGGGAAAGCTAGATGGTACATTGAATAGAGTGCCAGGTCTGGAGTGGGAGGACCTGGGTTCAAATATGACCTCACATACTTCCTAACAATGTGACACTGGGCAAGCCACTTGACCTTATTTACCTTAAGAAAAACTCCTCCCTGGAGCCTGCTTTCTTCATTAGTGAGCCCTTGGAGAGGGTCACCAATGTTCACTCCACTCCCAACTCAATTCTTTCTCTGGAGTTCATTCTACCTCCTCAGCAGCAGCCTTGCCCTTGTATTACTATTTCCCTCCTCCCCTGCCTTTCCCCTACTTTCCAGCTCCCCTTCATGTTTTGTCTTCCCCTGTTAAGAATATAAACTATCTTATTTTCCTGTATTTGTATCCCCAGAGATTTGTAGTGCTTGCCACATAGTAAGTGCTTAATAAATGCCCTATCATTTATCTATCATCTATCTATCGATCGATTGATCTATCCCATTTGTCAGCCTATGGAAATTATTTGAGCTTGATATCTCAGACCAAGATATATGCTAGTGAGTGACAGAGATAAGACTTGATCTTAGCTCTTCTGACTCCTAAGCCTCTTCTCCAATGCACCACGAAGCCTCTAAATCAATGACCCTAAGTATTTGAAAGGCTGTCATGTGGAAGAAGATTAGGCTTGTGCTGTTTGGCCTCAGAGGACAGAGACAAGAGTAATGGGGAGAAGAGGGAGGGCAGGAGACTTGGGCTTGATATAAGGGGGAAATGCCTTTTCTAAAAGAATTTTTAAAATAACTGGAATTGCCCAAAGGTGGAATAGGTTTGCTAAGTCAAATAGATCCAAAGGTTGTTTGCAAACTTAAAACCCTTTAGGTGGAATCCTATCCATAAAGATGGAGTGACTGTGATATTTTCATAAATCCTTGAAGGCAACATCTTCCTAGGTTGATAGAGTTGAGGGCATGTGGACAAACAACATCTTGTATATCTCCTCCTCCCTCTGGCCATGCCACTATTCCTTACTGGAACAGCAGGATTATATCCCCAGAGCAAAGCTGCTCTCAAGGATAGCCAACTATGTAGGATTCTGTTATGA